>NC_133151.1:45565238-45866433 GCF_048418815.1 Hemitrygon akajei
CCGCAGGGGTCGGACACCATCAAGGTAGGAGTGGAAGTGTTCCTCCGAGGCCCGGGGAAGCTCACCTGGAACGGAAAACGGTGGCATGGTCCATACCCTGTCACCGAGGTCTCCAACAGGGCATTAAAAGGTAAGAAGGGAGGGGGACAATAACTGGCATCATTTTCTACTGGCTAAATAAGACCTTTGGTAAGTGGGGAGCGTTTCTGGGACAGTCGGCTTTAGGACTGTCTATTTCAATTGCTATCTTTATTACGTGTGGTTGTTGTTGCGGGACTATAGATCGAGCCTTGACCGGAAAGGATGGACCTCCACCGGCGTACCAGGCACCCTTGTTCCCGGTGGAAGGGGAGGACACGGCCCTCCCAGAAAGCGGACGCGCTATGGGAGGACACGGACTGAAATGGACAATGGCAAGGGGGGGATTGTGAATTTGTTCTTGAATAAGTTTTCTGAAATGTTGCATGCTACTTGTAAAAATTGCGGATGTTTAGGGAACCCCTACCCATATTTTGTGACCCTAGGTCGGACAAATCAGGATAAGCAAATAGGGAGGACACGCCAAAGAGTGCCGGGGGACGCTCACCTCCCTGCCTGATCCCGGCCGCCGCGGAAAAGCTTGTAAGGGGTGTGGCCTCTGGGAAGCCAAGGGAGGGAGTGGTAGGGTTAATGTTAGGGTTAATTCGAGGCTGCCATTACAGGTCAGGAGTGGCTCACGTAATGAGAGGGAGGGGGGAGCGAAACTGGGGACCCCGCTACACCGAAACTAACAGTGTCACGCGATTCAGTAAACAAAAGAAACAGGTAACTCGTGAGCATATGGCTGCGGGCCAATAAGATGGACACAAGTGCCCGATATTACCTAATATGTAGTGGGGGGTTGTGCTGGGGGGAAAAGGGATATAAATAAGAGCAGATTGTAAGGGGAAGTCGGAACGCACCTTCTCCAGCGACTCCGTCGATTCGCTGTACCAGTTACGGATTCTGCAATAAACCCAAGTTTTGTAATATTCCGGTGTTGGTTGTCTCTCTTCCTAAACGAACACAGGGCAGAATTTCAAGTCCAACACCCTCCTCTGTGCCTCTCTCTCTCTTTCCAAATATCTCCCCCTCTCTCTCACACTCCCTCTTACAGCTAGAAGTTAGGGGGATTATATTTTTGCCGTCATCAGTAAAACGGTTAATATTCAGAGAGAAGGGGAACCTGCAGGAAGAGAAAGAGAAGAGAAAGAGGCTGAAGGAAACGACGGTTTTTAATGGGAGTAGGAATTGTTCAAACTGATGTAAATATTCTGAAAATATCAGGCAGCTTTTGGCAGAACCGAGAAGCAGAGGTAACAGGCGCGACTCAAGCTTCAGTATAGCTCAGGCAGGAGGTAAGGTGAAAAGGGGATTTCTATATAAAAGCGTGAACAGAGGAGGGTTCGGGCCGACACCCTTCATCAGGACTCTGATTTTGTGTGTGTTCTTCTGTATTCCGACCATCAGCAGGTTTTCTCGCGTAAGTTTTCTAACCCTGTTCATCGCATGCACACACAAGTAAGATAGAGAAGGCAACTGAATGGCAATACGTTACCCCATTTATTTCAAACGTTCGTGAGTTTCAATATCCGATTCACTGGGTACTTCACCGTATTGTTTAGTTCCTCTCGGAATTTGTGCTGAGTCAGTGTGTAAATACACGTGTTGGTGCAGGAACTGAGAACCTGCAGCATTCCCGATGTCTTTTGTATGACATAACGAGGATCCGTGACAGAATGATAAAACTCGCTCATTGAAATCCGTTGATAGATAAAAAATACCAACTGGGTTACCCACAGCAATATGAAAGTACCAGTAATGCTGAAGAGCAAAACGATGGATTTGCGTCGGTTCTCCATCTCACAGTCCTTGTCATTCTCTCCACTCTTTTGTCCCCGGAGCCCCCTGCGGACTCGACTGGCCGCTAGGATCCGCTTAACGGTCAGGATATTGAACAGCAAAATCAGAAGGAATGGGACACAAGGGGTTAAAATTCGGTGAGAAATTTCAAATGCCGCCCATGAGGGAGAGTTTCTGAAGCCTGGTGTAAGAACACAGTACCAGGGAAGACCATCGATTATTACCAAAGCCTGGTATACAACGCCCCAGGGAACACATTCCAAACAAGCTAACACACTCACTGTCCCGATAACCACAACCGCCGTTCTCTCGGTGCAATATTTTGTTTTCAGCTTCTCACAGCAAATAGCCACAAATCGATCGACGGTGAAGGCGACAGTCAGCCAGACTGAGCTCGCAGTGCTCGTAAAAACTAACCAAGAACGGAGTTTGCACACAGGAGTGATAAACAGGAATGATCGGGGAAAATAAATCGAAGCAGTCCTCGTCAGCAGCGGATCCGAGAAAACGACCAGGAGATCGGCCACTGCCATTGCCACCATGTAGGGAGTGACACATTTGGAGAGACCGCACTTTCCCCGGGACAGGATCACAATCGCCATCAAGTTCGCTGGAAGAGAGAGAAGGAACCTCAAGTTAAAAACTTATTGAGCAGAAGAGAATCGAGCAGTTTGAGGGGATCTTGTAATATTTCCACTTTATTGCTGAATTTACCTTTGGGAGGATCGAGAGAGGGCACGGAGCTGGCGGAGAGAGAAGAGTTTACACAGTAAATTAGAGTAAATATTAACTGAATACGCATTCCTTACTGATGATCGCTACGTGAAGTGACAGCTGAAAGGTAAGATTGTGTAACTGACGCCTCAGAGATACTACCGGATGGAGAATTTCTTCCGCGTCTCGTTTGGATAAAATGAATACATCCGAAAGCCAATAGCGGGATTCTTCCATTGGACAATCATCAAATTCCATGGCGATCCCTGTCAGCGTCGGAACAGCCGAAGTACGGAACAAAAACAGGAAGTGCTAGAAGCACTCCTATAGAAAAAACACGATATGTATATAAACAATTGATTTGTCTTCTCTGAGAACTCAGAGAACAGAGAACAGTGTCCCTGACACTGGTGGCGTCTCTTTCCATACAAGATGCTAAGGGCTTTACAGAATGCTTACCGATTCTCCCGTGTTTGTTTCCTACCCCAGCGTTTGCTAGCGCACATGCTTTAAAACAGAACATTCCCTGCTCCCAGCAGAACATTGTCAGATGTCTGTAACAGTGTCAGGTGTAGATATAAATGAATACATCTCACAGTATTCAAGCAACATGTCGGTTCTGTTGATTGGCTCAGCAACGACTTCAGTGTGTTTTCCATCAATTTCTTTCAGTCATAGCGCACACATTTATTTAAACAAAAGTCACAATCCCAGACACAGAACTGGCATTTACTAAAGTGTCACTACCAGTCGATAGTTTGATCGTCACCCCTAACTCAGAAAATCGGAAACATACAATTGCAGACAATCAGGTGGTATAATCTCTGCAGCCGTGTAAACACCATATTTGCAAATTCAGTGCAGTTGCTACAGGACCAAAAACACAGAGACCCGAACATCATATTCTTGAACACAAACAGTTAAAAGAACCCCGCCTGACACGTTGAATTCCACAGATGTTGGCCGATTCGTTAAATTTTTGCAGTGGTTTGTTTTCTAGATCCAGATCCAAGGGTTCACAGTCCCGGTGTTTGTATGCCACTCCTGAAATACAGAAGACTAGGAAAGGACATGCGACAGGGACAGCCAGTCACAAAATTCGAATTAAGCTTCAATCGGACATCGCGGCTTACCGGGAAATCCAAAGGCTGAAATAAAATGATAGTAAACCTCTCGTATCCGCCAGATGACTGGATACACCATTTCAGGTAGAATCTGTGTCTTCTGTTGCTCCTGAATTCACAGCTCTGGCAGACACTCTGAGCTGATGCATTCAAAAAGGCCCTAATGTATACAGAGGATCTGTCTCCAGAGATGCGGTTATACCCGTGACTTACTTTTTTAGTTACAGTTACTTGAACAAACTGCTTAATTCAGCACCATTGCCACTCATATAAATATTATGTGGTTTTGGACAGATAATGAAAATTCTTCAGCATTACATCAGCAGCGACTGATCTGATGGAAAGAATAGCGGAGATCTAATGGCAAAGACTCAGCTTCGTCACGGAGCAAACACATACTCAGCTGCCATGTTTTTGTTGGCTAATTATTCATCTGTAAACGGAGTTCACACCCTCACCGACCGAACATCAACTTTTTCCCATTTTAAACTGACCCTCAGTCCTTCAACTCTGATCTTATCCGGCCACACGCGTGCGCGCGCGCGCGCACACACACACACACACACACACACACACACACACACACACACACACACACACACACACACACACACACACACACACAATGCTTCACACAACCGTCTGACTCTTAAAACTCTCTCACTGACCCAGTTTCCTCTTACTACTCACAGGCTAATATTTCAATCAAACTGATACTCCCTCCTGTCCACACACAAGTTGCAGAGAAGCCACTGATCTCTCACGCATTACAGAGCACAGAGAGACCGTCAATTCATCAGTTCCATCGTCTGAGACAGCAGACATTCAGTCCCACACTAAGCCCAAGACCCAGATACACATTTCCAATACAACTGTTTTACTGAACCACAGGCGGTCAGTCTTTCTAGTAACACACACAAGCTGCTGGTGGAACGCAGCAGGCCAGTCAGCATCTATAGGAAGAGGGACAGTCGACGTTTCAGACCGAGACCCATCGTCAGGACTAACTGAAAGAAAATATAGTAAGAAATTTGAAAGTGGGAGGGGGAGGGGGAGTTCCGAAATGAAAGGAGAAGATAGAAGGGAGAGGGATGAAGCTAAGAGCTGGAAAGATGATTGGCAAAAGGGATAAACAGCTGGAGAAGGGAAAGGATCATAGGATGGGAGGCCTAGGGAGAAAGAAAGGGGAAGGAGAGAACCAGAGGGAGATAGAGGGCAGGCGGGGAGTGATTGTGAGAGAGACAGAGAGAGACAAAAGAAGAAAAAAGGGGAAAATAATAAAAAGATAGATAGATAGATAGATAGATAGATAGATAGATAGATAGATAGATAGATAGATAGATAGATAGATAGATAGATAGATAGATAGATAGATAGATCGATCGATCGATAGATAGATAAGGGATGGGGTAAGAAGGGGAGGAGGTCAGTCTTCCTGTTGTGTTCAGTATCACTGTGCACTACAGGCAGACACAGAGACCCAGATCCCAAATCCCCACCCACAGGTCTAGGAGGACAGAAACAACAGTTGGCAGAGTCAGTGTGGATTCAGGGAAGGCGAAACGGATTGGAACATTGGGAACTGATGAATGTGGTGCTGCTGAAATTTAAGAATAGTGCTTATAGGATCCTGGGATTCTGAGTAATGTACTTATGTGGACTGAGAAGTGCTTTGCAGGTCAAAGGCAGACAGAAGTAATAAACGGGCCATTGTTAATTCTGCGAAGCTCTGACCAGTCGGGTGACACAGAATTTGGTGCGAAACCACAGCTGTTCACGGCCTACATTAATCAATTGGATGTGGGAGGATATCCATGTCTCTGATATTGCGGAGCCGGGTGTGAGGGTCAGTAGTCAGAAGGATGTAGCGAGGGTTTGTGATGCAGGTAGAGGTGAATGACAGAGAATGTGGGGAAATGGGACGCCATCCACTCCGAGAGGAAAAAACTAGGTGAAATAATGAAATATACATGGGGGACGTTAACATTCAGGCATTGCAGGTAATTAGGAAGGCAGACTGCATTTTGTCCTGTGATGGAGCAGGATTGGAGAAAAGGAGCAGATATTACTTACTACAAGTTTCTAACGGGGCTCTCCTGAGAATGTACATTGAATGTCATTTCCAGGTCTGGTCACAAGACCTCAGCAAGATTATCCCTGCAGCAGAGCGAGTGCGGCGAGTGTTCTCCCCATTCACTAGACTGCTTCCCAGGATGGCAGGCTGGCTGTGTGAGGGGAAAGGGCGTGAGCTGACCCTGTATTCTCTGGGACGGATGGATTCATTCAGATCATTCAGACCAATTGCCGGGAGAAAGTTTCCCCGAATAAGAAATCTATTACCTTGGGTCACAGACTCGGAATGAAGGAACGGATGTTCAGGACAGAAAGAAAAAAATAATTTCGTTCATCAGACAACAGTGAATCTTCTTCTAGTGCAGGAGAGGAAGGGGTCTGTGATGCTGGGCTGATGCAAACCCAGCTGACTGCATGTTGTCCATATTTCTCCCTTCACCGCCTGTCCGAGCCTCATGAATGCCACTGGTTTATTTGCCACCTGAGACTCCCCGGAGATGCATTCCATACTCTCTGTTTTGTCTTTCATTTGAAAACCTCACTGCATATCTCATTTAAATGTCACTTTAACTGCAAGCCCTCTGGTATTCAGTATTTCAATGCAAAAAGAAAGATGCCAGCTTGCCTTGATGACTCCTATTAACCTTTCAGTTCTCCCGTTATAAATATCCTCTTTAAGTTCCTCTTGATACTGAAAAACAACTCCTTATAAACCAATTCTATATCCTTTCCAAAGCCTCAACTTCTGTACTGAGGCGAACGAAACTAAAAGCAACAGTCTAGATGCGACATAACCAGAGTTTTATAAATTGCAGCACCGCCTCCCGACTCTTGAACTCAATACTTCCACAAATGAACGCAAGAATGTCACGCACGTGCTTTACCACCTCATTGTCTTGATATCCAATCTCACGGAGTTCTAGACTGGGGCACGGGAACATTCTGTACATCAACACTGTTGAAAGTTCAGGCTTGAATTTTGCACTCACCCCTGACATTTCACTTCCCAAAATGCAGCACATCACACTTGTCCACATTAAACTCTATCTGCCTTTCCTCAGTTTATTCTTTCGTACATAAATGTAGTGCCTCCGGTGCTGAATAGAGTCGAACTATATAAACCTATAACAATTACAGCACGGAAACAGGCCATCTCGGCCCTTCTAGTCCGTGCCGAACATCGAGCAATATTTTCTGGCACAATTTGAATCATTAAAGTATTCGACTTCTGCGGCTAGTAGTTACTTAGGTAAAAAAAAACACACACACACAACAGAGAAAGAACTCGGATAATAAACTTTGGAGAAGGCATGAGGGGCTGAGTATTAACATAATGGACAGGAGCATGAGCAGGGGAGAGTGACCTCTCCGGCAGAGAAAATAATGTTCAGCATCTTTTTAAACAGTTAATTCATCCAAACCTGATAACCATGGGCTGCGTTGATAAGAGCAACGTGAGTGGAAAGAACAAATACTCCGCCCATCATTTCCCATCGTCTCTGACTACAGCTGTGATGCTTGGAAGCCGGAAGGCTGCTGATTCTCTGCTTCCAAAGAGGCAGACACGGACTGAGTTATTACAAGCCTGTCGCCTTCACAGCAGTGTTGGTGGAGGGGCTGAACATTACTGGAGAGTTCTGAGGGACACTGGGAATCGTCACTGAGAAAAGCAGAAAATTGCTATTCAGGACAGTCACCTTCTATCTGAGATGGGAAGGTTGTAAGTTGTTTGATTATTTGTCAGGAGAGTTGTTGGAGAAAGTGAAATTTAAACCCGACAACAGTGAGGTTCCACAGGTTGACGGAGCTCGGAGCAGTATTAATGGACAGAGTGATCAGGGGGTCAAATTTGTAAGATAGGTGGGATTTTTAAAGGGATTCCATGCACATTTCTATTCAGGAATTGAGAATACAAGAGAGAATCCAAACAACATATTGGGGAAACTCCTTTGCGCTGCTACCATAGTCACCACATCCTTCCTGTGATGTGGTAAACAATACTGTTTTAACAACTCATCCCATAGTTTGCATCCAATGCCCTTGTTTTGTTTCATTTCCACTTTCAGGATACTGAGGATATACAACATGTACCACACACTCCCACAGTGTATCATAGACTGACAGGTACAGAATGAACCCCACACTCTCACACTGTATCAGAGACTGACAGGGACAGAATGAACCCCACACTCTCACACTGTAACAGAGACTGACAGGGACAGAATGAACCCCACACTCTCACACTGTAACAGAGACTGACAGGTACAGAATGAACCACACACTCTCACACTGTAACAGAGACTGACAGGTACAGAATGAACCACACACTCTCACACTGTAACAGAGACTGACAGGTACAGAATGAACCCCACACTCTCACACTGTAACAGAGACTGACAGGGACAGAATGAACCCCACACTCTCACACTGTAACAGAGACTGACAGGTACAGAATGAACCCCACACTCTCACACTGTACCAGAGACTGACAGGGACAGAATGAACCCCACACTCTCACAATGTATCAGAGACTGACAGGTACAGAATGAACCCCACACTCTCACACTGTATCAGAGACTGACAAGGACAGAATGAACCCCACGCTCTCAGATTGTAACAGAGACTGACAGGTACAGAATGAACCCAACACTCTCACACTGTAACAGAGACTGACAGAGACAGAATGAACCCCACACTCTCAAACTGTAACAGAGACTGACAGGTACAAAATGAACACCACACTCTCACACTGTCCCAGAGACTGACAGGGGCAGAATGAACCCCACACTCTCACACTGTATCAGAGACTGACATGTACAGAATGAACCCCACACCCTCACACTGCATCAGAGACTGACAGGTACAGAATGAACCCCACACTCTCACATTGTACCAGAGACTGACAGGTACAGAATGAACCCCATACTCTCACACTGTATCAGAGACTGATAGGTACAGAATTGAACCCCACGCTCTCACACTGTAACAGAGACTGACAGGGACAGAATGAACCCCGCACGATCACGCCATACCAGAGACTAACAGGTACAGAACAAAAGCGACTGACTCAGACGATACCAGAGGCTGACAGATAAAATATGAATCCCACGCCCTCACACTGTGAGGGAGAGTAACAGGTACAGAAGAACCCCACGCACTCACACTGTATCAGATTTTGACAGTTGCATTCAGTTTTAAAATATGTCAGGTCTCCTCTCAGTACGAGTGTGTTGTTATCTCTGCACCTGTTTACTAACTTGACAACACTCCTCTGTATGTCGGCCCCAACCTCGCCTTGCCTGTGTCTATTTACTTGTCATAATCTGTGCAGGACAACACGTGGATCGCTCTGCTCTTCATTCATTTCCAATTTCTCTCAATATTCTACACTTGGATTTCTCTTAGCGTTATACATGATCTCTCATTTTCTTCATTAAACTCCCAATCAGGAAATTCTGTATATCGTATTCCACAGATGAAACATCCCCTCACAACATGTCCGCCCATCTCTTTCATTGACAAAATAGAATCCTCTCACTCTCCTCCTCAACCCGTCCAACCAGGTGATAAATATCATCAATTGATAGACCACAGATGATACTTGGAACACTCTGCTAGTTGTACCCTACCAGCCTGAAACATATCTGTCTGTTATGCCTCTGTAGTTTATCTGATAATCTGTGTTCTTTCGATGTTAACACACTACCCCCAGTACTGTGCCCTCTAGCCTGGTGCACCAGCCTTTTAAACTCGATTAGTTTTGCCAAACATGAGTTACCTTCCACCAAACCACGTTAATTTGTTTTATTTCTATAACCTTTTTTCTAAATAACCCGTTATTTCTCTATTGATCACGGATTCTACAACAGCAATTAATCTGAACGTAGCTCTGTTGCATCAAATGCATGTCTTTCATGATGAGTGATTTCTATTTGGAGAAAAGGTACCAACTGTCACTCAATGCCTTTCAAAGCTGGAAACTGCCATCCGATGTCACCTCAGCCACTGTTCCAGAGAAGTCAGCACTCGTTTGTCCAAACTCCCAACATCGAATATGCCTTCTGTTGCGGGCATCTTCCTTGAAAACATCCTCTGCACCCATCGAAACCCTCTAGATCGTTCCTACAATGCACTACTCCCGATGCAGCATAAACAGAGTTTTATTAAGCTGCATCATAAATGACTAATTTTTGAATTTATTGTCTCGACTAATGCGGGCAAGTATCCACAAAACTTTATTATCGCCAGGCAAACTGGTGTGGTCCTTTCAGCTGGATTCCACGATCTCTCTGTACAGAGCATTGTTAGGTGATTTATCGCTGACACTTTACGGCTGACCTATTTTTAAATATACTTCTGATGCACAAACTTTTTACTAATGAATGATTTAAATCATCTATTAAGAAATGCAGCACTGTAACTGTTCACAGGGCTCATATATCCGTGGAGAGGAGTATCCATTTGATCACAGAATCAATTCGATAGGCTGATCGATTGGTTGGAGAATTTTGGAAACTTGCTGTAGTTTCCGTCATTTTCTAAGTTTGGCGCACGAGTTCAGTGTGAGGCGAAGGAGAAATATATTAATAAGTTTATAGATGCAAAGTGTCAAACATGAGGACACCCATTCTGAATCGGAAACTACGTTCCTGCTTTTGCGTGGTGAAATTTAAAGGAAATTGGGGAGCATTCAGCCGACAAACATGAATATAATGAAGAGACTGGTGTTTCCAGTATTTCTAATATTCCAATAAACAATATTTCCATTGCTGTAGGAACGCAACTTCAAATTTCCAAAGACAAATGTAATCACATCTCAATTTCCAATTTCCAAGCACGTTTTTGAAGTGAGCAAATCAGTCACAACTAACTCGGTTGTATTCTCATATGTACGTGAACATGGGTACGTTTAACTGTCCTGAAAACTGAGGTCCCTATGAAGAGTCAAAACGCTAATAATGAATAAAACCCACAATTCTACCTCAATCTAATTCTACTGGAGGACATTACCGATAGTGTAGAGCGCCAATTGGAAAATGCTGTAAAATTGTCAACAAATAGAGAAACTATTCTACGTGATCACTGCCATCACCTGAGCTCCTGGTCAGTGTGCACAGCAATTTAATTATGAATTTTCCGATATCTATTGAATATACACGCACCCCCAGGAAGCGATTTTATTTTCTTTCAGAAAATTACTAATATTATGATAACGGAAACAGAACGTCTCCTGATATGTGGGGGAGACTTAAATTTAGGATTGCAACCAAAGTTAGACTCTTCCAATAGAAAAACCTACGAAACAAAATCCTTACATAAGAGAGTAAATACATCTTTAGAGGTTGTTGGAATAATTGATATATAGAGGGACCTTTTCCCCGACAGAAAGGATTACAATCATTATTCTGCCCCACATTCTGTATATACAGAAATAGACGATTTCATAACATTTATAACCATATAACAATATATCAATTACAGCACGTAAACAGGCCATCTCGGCCCTTCTAGTCCGTGCCGAACGCTTACTCTCACCTAGTCCCACCGACTTGCACTCAGCCCATAACCCTCCATTCATTTCCTGTCCATAGACCTATCCAATTTTACTTTAAACAACAATACCGAACCTGCCTCTACCACTTCTAATGGAAACTCATTCCACACAGCTACCACTCTCTGAGTAAAGAAATTCCCCCTCGTGTTACCCTTAAACTTTTGCCCCCTAAACCTCAACTCATGTACTCTTGTTTGAATCTCCCCTACTCTCAATGGAAAAAATGCCTATCCACATCAACTCAATCTATCCCCCTCATTATTTTAAATACCTCTATCAAGCCCCCCCTCAACCTTCTACACTCCAAAGAATAAAGAAATAAATTGTTCAGCCTTTCCCTGTAACTTAGGTGCTGAAACACAGGTAACATTCTAGTAAATCTTTTCTGTACTCTCTCTATTATGTTGATATCTTTCCTATAATTCGGTGACCAGAACTGTACACAATACTCCAAATTCGGCTCACTGATGCCTTGTACATTTTTAACATTACATCCCAACTCCTATACTCAATGCTCTGAATTATAAAGGCCAGCATACCAAAAGCTTTCTTCACCACTCTATCCACATGAGATTCCACCTTCAGGGAACTATGTACCATTATTTCTAGATTACGTTGTTCTACTGCATTCTTCAATGCCCTACCATGTACCATCTATGTCCTATTTTGATTAGTCCTACCAAAATATAGCACTTCACACTTATCAGCATTAAACTCCATCTGCCATCTTTCAGCCTACTCTTCTAACTGGCCTAAATCTCTCTGCAAGCTTTGAAAACCTACTTCATTATCCACAACGCCACCTACCTTAGTATCATTTGCATACTTACTAATCAGGTTAACAACCCTATCAGCCAGATCATTAATGTATTTGACAAACAACGTTGGACCCTAAGGCACACCACTAGTCACCTGCCTCCAACCTGCAAACAGTTATCCACCACTACTCTCTGGCATCTCCCATTCTGCAACTGTTGAATCTATTTTACTACTTCAATATTAATACCTAACGATTGAACCTTCCAATCTACCCTGCCGTGCGGAACCTTGACAAAGACCTTACTGAAGTCCATAGAGACAACATCCACTACTTTACATTCGTCAACTTTCACAGTAACCTCCTCAAAAATTCAGTAAGATTTGTCAAACATGACCTTCCACGCACAAATCCACGTTGACTGTTCCTAATCAAAGCCAGTCCATCCTCATAATTATATAATACCATCTCTAAGAATACTTTCCATTAATTTACACACCACTGACGACAAACCTACAGGCCTATAATTGCTAGGTTTACTCTTAGAAACCTTTTTAAACTATGGGCCAATATGAGCAATACGCCAATCCTCTGGCAGCATCCCTGTTTCTAATGACATTTAAAATATTTCCGTTAGAGCCCCTGCTATTTCTACACTAACTTCCCTCAAGGTTCTTGGGAATATCCTGTTAGTTCCCGGAGATTTATCCACTTTTATATTTCTTAAAAGCGCCAGTACTTCCTCCTCTTTAATCATCATAGTTTTCATAACTTCCCTACTTGTTTCTCATCCCTTACACAATTCAATATCCTTCTCCTTAGTGAATACCGAAAGAAATTGTTCAAAATCTCCCCCATCTCGTTTAGCTCCACACATAGCTGTCCACTCTGATTCTCCAAGGGACTAATGTTATACGTCACTACCCTTTTGCTATTAGTATATCTGTAGAAACCCTTTGGATTTATTTTCACCTTACTTGCGAAAGCAACCTCGTATCTTCATTTAGCTTTTCTGATTTCTTTCTTAAGATTCTTTTTGCATTCTTTATATTCCTCGTACACCTCATTTATTCTATGCTGCCTATATTTATTGTAGATATCTCTCTTTTTCCGAAACAATTTTCCAATATCCCTTGAAAACCAATGGCTCTCTCAAACTTTTAACCTTTCCTTTCAACCTAACAGGAACATAAAGATTCCGTACCCTCAATACTTCACCTTTAAATGACCTCCATTTCTCTATTACATCCTTCCATAAAACAAATTGTCACAATCCACTCCCTCTAAATCCTTTCGCATCTCCTCAAAGTTAGCATTTCTCCAATCAAAAATCTTAACCCTGAGTCCTCTCCTATCCTTCTCCATAATTATATTGAAACTAATGGCATTGTGATCTCTGGACCCGACGTGCTCCTCAACAGATACCTACGTTGCCTGACCTATCTCATTCCCTAACAGGAGATCCAACTCTGCCCCTTCTCTAGTTGGCACCTCTATGTATTACCAAAAAAAAAAATAGAACGATGACTGCTGGCATAACTGAAGTTGAACTAAAAGCTGCAATTATTAGGTGTAAATTAAGAAAGTCGCCTGTTCAGATGGGTCTACGGCAGAGTAGTACAAATAATTTAAAAGTGAGTTAATTCCTGTCTTACACCCCACACTGAACGAGGCTCTAAAAGAAAAGCACAAATGCCACCCAGCTGGAAAGAAGCGATAAACCCAGCTATACCGAAAGAAGGCAAAGATAAAATGCAATGTGAATCATTTAGACCGATATCCATTCTTAATGTAGATTATAGATTATTTACCTCCACCATGGACAAACGATTAGAAGAGTTTCTATCCATGCTGATGCATAATGAGCAGACTGGCTTTATGCAACAACGGCAAACACAAGACAATATAGGAAGGGCACTTCCCATTATGGATCACATACAAAAAAATTAAAATCTAAGCAATAGTGATAAGCGTGGACGCTGAAAAGGCATTTGATTCAGTTAATTGGAATTTTCTTTACGGAGTTTGACATAGATTTGATTTCCATTGGGAGACTGTAGGTCTGACACAGTGGTCAGCAGCACAGGAGCGCCACAGGGAACCGTACTCTCTCCGGTCCTGTTCACCCTGTACACATCTGACTTCCAATATAACTCGGAGTCCTGCCATGTGCAGAAGTTCGCTGATGACACGGCCATAGTGGGGTGTGTCAGGAATGGACAGGAGGAGGAGTATAGGAAACTGATACAGGACTTTGTGATATGGTGCAACTCAAACTACCTGCGTCTCAATGTCACCAAGACCAAGGAGATGGTGGTGGACTTTAGGAGATCTAGGCCTCATATGGAGCCAGTGATCATTAATGGAGAATGTGTGGAGCAGGTTAAGACCTACAAGTATCTGGGAGTACAGTTGGACGAGAAGCTAGACTGGACTGCCAACACAGATGCCTTGTGCAGGAAGGCACAGAGTCGACTGTACTTCCTTAGAAGGTTGGCGTCATTCAATGTCTGCAGTGAGATGCTGATGATGTTCTATAGGTCAGTTGTTGAGAGCGCCCTCTTCTTTGTGGTGGCGTGTTGGGGAGGAAGCATTAAGAAGAAGGACGCCTCACGTCTTAATAAGCTGATAAGGAAGGCGGGCTCTGTCGTGGGCAAAGTACTGGAGAGTTTAACATCGGTAGCTGAGCGAAGGGCGCTGAGTAGGCTACGGTCAATTATGGAAAACCCTGAACATCCTCTACATAGCACCATCCAGAGACAGAGAAGCAGTTTCAGCGACAGGTTACTGTCGATGCAATGCTCCTCAGACAGGATGAAGAGGTCAATACTCCCCAATGCCATTAGGCTTTACAATTCAACTGCCAGGACTTAAGAACTTTTTTTTTAAAGCTATTATTAATGCTTTTTGAGTTAGTGATTTAGATGCATATCATATTATTACTGATTTAAGTATTGTATGTACAACAAGTGTATGGGACATTGGAAAAAATGTTGAATTTCCCCATGGGGATGAATAAAGTATCTATCTATCTATCTATCTATCTATCTATCTATCAATTATTAAAACTATACAGGCACTATATGACTACCCTACTACTAGGATTAAAATGAATGGATAATTATCTAATTGTTTTACCCTAGAAAGGGGCACGAGACAGGGTTGTGCATGGTCACCGCTACTCTTCGCATTATATCTGGAACCATTAGCTGTATACATCAGTCAAAATGAAGATATCAGGGGAATTACTATTAAAGGGATAGGCCATATATTGGCCTGTAATGCAGATGAGATTTTGATCTATCTAGGGCAACCAGCATACTCTTTACCTAAATTGATGCAATCCTTTGAACAATATGATCAATTATCAGGATACAAAATCAACATAGATAAAACGCAATTACTTTCATATAACTATAGCCCAGCAAAATAAATTGAAGATAGATATCCCTGGGCATGGCAAACAGATTCTTTCAAACATTTGGGCATCATTATGCCACAAGATTTGTCAAAATTAAGAGAATGCAATTATCAGCCGATATATTAAAATCAGGAAGATATTACAAGATGGAACCTAGTTCGCCCTTTTTAGTCTCAGGTCAAGGATTGAATCTACTAAAATGAATATATTGCCTAGACTATTCTATCACTTTTAGAACTTTCCAATAGAGATTAATCAGAAACAATTCAATGAATGAAACAAAATGTTATCAAGATATATATTGCAGGAAAAAAGGTCTAGTTGGTCTCAAAACCTTGCAATTAGCCAAGGAAAAGTGCGTATGTGGCCTACTCTTAGAGATTATTATTATGTAGCACAGCTGAGAGCTGTGATATGTTGGTGCAAACCATCCTATGACGTTCAATGGAAAAACATTGATGAGGGGATAATTCCAATCTTCATACAGCAATTATGGCACATAACAATCTACAAAGGTACATAAATACTATTGGTAATCCATGGGTGAAATGGACTCTTAAAATATGGAAAACTATCATAAAATAATATAAACTAAACAGAGAAATTGCAATTTATATGGTGTGCACATGATTCGGATTTTACACCGAATAAACTGGATGCTAGATTTAAGGACTGGACAGCTAAAGGAATAACAGTTCTTTGCAATATCATGAAAGAAGAAATATTGTTCATTTTTGAAATGCTTAACGAGAAACACATAAGAAAAACAAAACGTTTATCGGTATCTACAGATGCGACAGTACGTTTTATGGAGGGTTAAAAACGCAAGACATGCTTCATGGAGCTATTTAGAAAAGCATATAATTCAGATAATGGTAGTAAAATCATTTCAAGCGTGTATAAGGGGTTGTCAAATTTTAAAACGCATTCTACTTCAGACATGAAAACAAAATGGGAGAAGGAAGGAGGGTTAATTAATCTGAGGAAGAATGGACAATCATAGGGAGGTATCAATGGAAGTTTACCAGTTCACAGAAAGGGGGGAGTTTGGATGGGAAAACTTGATAAGATATTTTATTACACCTCTCGGAAATCCCATTGTGAGTGTAACCTCCCTGTTCACCGGATAAATTGAGAAAATCATAATGAGAACCATTATCATATTTTCTGGGATTGTCCCTTTATCAAAGACTATTGGAGGGGGATACACAATGCCCTACAAGACATTATTACATGTGAAATGCCCTGAGAAAGTCAGACCATATATTTTGGGAATAAACCTCAATACTGGTTAAAACGATATAAATATTTAATGAATATACTGCTGGTAGCTGCTAAAAAGACTCTTACCAAGAAATGGTTATCACAGGAGAGCCCAACTTTGAACGCATGGGTGGAAATTTCAATGGAAATTTACAAAATGGAGAACTAATCATAAGTTGGAACAATTTGATTCATACTGGGGAATATGGTTCAACTACATAATACCTCCTAGGCCTGATTTTATTCTCACAAATCAATGAATATGATGTAAAGTAAAACCCTCCCTACTTGTACAAAGGTTTCTCCTTTTGCTTGTTCTTTTCATTCTTCTCTTTTCTATAGGTGTATACCTCAGATAAATATCATGTGGAGTTTTGTGGATCAGTTGAGAACGGGAAAGAAGAACGGCACCAGCGAGAGATGATAGGGAAGCGAGGAGAAGAGCAGGAGGCCAGAGTGGGGAAATGAAGAAGAGTGAAAGCGGAGTGGAAAATGCCTGCAGTTCGACATATTTATATTCATGTCATAAGATTGGAGGTTACCTTGGCGGAATATAAGGTGTTATTTCCTCAGCTTGAGAGTGACCCCTTCATGGCAGAAATGGCGGTCATGGACTGACATGTGAGACCGGGAATGGGGATAGGAAATGAAATGGATGGCCACCGGGAAATTCCATTTTTGTTAATGGAGCTGAGGAGCTCGACGAAGCATAAATTAATTTGATGAAGCGTCCCGGCCAGAAAGGCGACAGGCCATTCATTTCCAATTATGCTGCTTGATCTGTTGAGTTCCTCCTGTATCTTGTATGTATTACAATTAATTTGATTAATGGTTTGCATTTGTTCAGTATCTTCTTAAGTCTGGAAGTGATATTAGTTTAAGGCTCTTCACTATATGACAAGGACGTACAAGCAGCATATTCTTTATTTTATGTTTCTGTTGCACGATCTAAAACCGAGACAATTCCCAGACATGACGCTGCTTACCAAGTTAAGAGCCTTGGTATTACAGGAAAGTTAGTGACATGGTTAGGACATGGGCTGATTGGCCGGAGGCAACGAGCGGGAATGAAAGGATCCTTTTCTGCTCGGCTGCCAGTGACTAAGGCGTTCCGCAGGGGTCTGTCCTGGAACCGCTTGTTTTTATCCTGTATGTAAATGATTTAGATGATTGCCATGAAAATATGAAAATTGGTAGAGGGGCAGGTAGTGTTGAGGAAACAGGGAGGATGCAGAAGGACTTAGACAGATTAGGAGAATGGGCAAGAAAGCGGCAAATGAAATGCAAAGTTGGAAAATGCATGGTCATGCACTTTTGTAGTACGTTTGTAATTTAAATTATTTTCTTATCGGGAGAAAGTCCAGGAATCTGAGATGCTGCGGGAGATTGGAGCCCATGTACAAAACACACTGAAGGCTAACTTGCAGATTGAGTCGGTCGTCACGAAGGCAACTACCATGTTAGCATTCATTTCAGGAAGTCTAGAATACAATAGCAAAGAAGTCTAGAATAGAAGAGCAAGGATGTGATGCTGAGTCTATGTCACTGGTGAGGCCTCACCTTGAGTATTGTGAACAGTTTTAGGCGGCCCATCTTAGAAAAAATGTGATAACATTGGGGCGGCTCCCGAGGAGACTCTCAAGGAAGATTCCAGAAATGAAAGGGTTATCATACGAGAAAAGTTTGATGGCTCTGGGTCTATACTCGCTAGAATTCAGAAACATGAGGGGTTATCTCATTGAAACTTTCGAGTTTTGAAAAGGCCTAGACAGATTAGATGTGGAAAGGATATTTCTATGGTGGGACAGCTTCAGGATAGAGGGGTACCCCTTCAAAAGAGAGGTGCGGAAACATTTCTTTAGCCAATAGGTGGTGAATTTGTGGAATTTGTTGCCGCATAGAGCTGTGGAGGCCAGGTCATTGGGTATATTGAAGGGAGATAGGTTTTTGATTGGCCATGGCATCAAAGGTTACGCGGAGAACGCCGAGAACTGTGGTCGAGGAGGAGAAAAAAGTAAGATCAGCCATGATTGAATGGCGGAGCAGAGCCAATGGGCCATATCGCCTAATTCTGCTCCTGGTCTAATATTTTATTGGTCTAAGGTGACAAAGACTGTGGAGTCTAGGAATGGACAAGCTCAACAATAACAATCATGAAAGTGAGAGGTGAGCCTGACAGTGTTTCGCCACAGCATTCACTGACTCCCCGAATCGACATTTCTCTGAGATTTTGCAATTTCGTGTCACGTTATCCATACCTCATCACAATTGGTATTTTACTTGAATGACATCATGTTTATTTGCACCCCAGATATTGGAAGACACGTCAGCTTTGTGTAGTATCGAATATCCAGTGTGTCGGAGCGAGTATACATAAATGACCTTGCAGATGCATCTGCTCAGAGTTTCTTCAGCGAGATCGCGGGCAGCTGGAAGACAGGGTGAATCACAGACAGCATGCTTGAAACATTTTACCGTGTGAGGAAGATATGGTTCATGGTCATTGCCGTCATTGGCGTTCCTGGTAAGAACACAGGCGGAGGAACATTTACTGATCCGTGTGCGCGGTCTTTGGACTCGTTCGGTTACCGACTGCCGTCGTATCAGTGAGAGCGGTGCAGACATTGTGACAAAACCCTGTGTTCCTTCAGAAATTCACCTGCAGTTTACTCGGAGGCCTCGACTGAAAGTAAACCGGCATTTGAAATTTAGAGTGTAGAGTGGGAGCTCGGGGCATGGATACATTTTGCGGATGCATGGCAGGCAGTGTTGATCTATCAATGAAAAGCCCATGTGAACGTACATTTTCATCATCCAGTGCGCATGTCACCTTTGCGGGCTACATGGTGTCATTCCTTATCAATAGCGGAACAGATTTTAAATTTTAGATAATTTAATGCAAGCTCGAAGGGAACGCAGGAAACGAAACCCGGTAAGACTGAGAGGAGAAAAGTAGACATCACTTGCGTGTTAAACGCGGTACCATCGGGAGATTTCAGATTTCAAATAGAGTCCATGCGTGGTTGAGTGGAGCGGGTTTTGCTTCCACGCCCCATTATGCAGGAAGTGAAGAGAGAGTGTGGTAAGGAACATGCGATACTCCACTCTGGAATAATAAGCACCGACGCAATTAGACTGACGCTACAGTAATTTGGAGCGACCCCAAAGAGGCAGATGTTTTGAAACACTCACCTTGGACAGTGGATGGTTTAAGCACTAACGTGCACAATACATGAAACGTTCAGCAGTCCCGTCAGAATCTTTAGAAACGAAATTGAGAACGTTTTGAATGGACATAGTCTGAAGGAAACCAGGAGAAGAGCAGCGCAGATTTGAAAAGAACAGAGGGACCCTGTGGGGTGGGGGTGGCAAACGGGGTGTCGAGAGGAGTCGAAGAGTTGCGAACGGGAGAAGGAGCTTTGATCTGAGATTTGTAATGTGTAAGTGACGGAAGCGGAGGGACAGGCCTGCGCTGTACGGGGAGAGTGCCAGAGCACAGGTGACGGGAACGCGCCAATCACCATCGGTGAGGAATTTGCAGAAGTTTCCTGGCTTTACATATCAGTCGAACAGGCGATGTTCGGAGATCTAAACTGATTTCGTTAATGCGCCCTCGGCGATTAGTTGACAATTCCTCCCTCGCAAACACTGCTCCTGTTCCGGCGACTGGTACCGTACACTTTCACCCAGCATACACACGTTTGTGGCATCAGCAATTCACACACTATAAAGGCTGATTTATACTTGAGCGTACTGGCTTGCACAAGTGCCTAAGCATGATGGCTACGCTGTTGTGAGCAATTATACTTGTGAGTTGGTGCGTCTGCGTCGCTTTGCAATTCACCGCCAGACCGCTGGTTGGAGATGAGGTTTCTATGCTACTTCAAACAATGGCGACTGAAACTGAAGGAAGGTGAATTTTCTGTGCTTGTCCGGCCACTGAGAGACATGGACAAGGAAATGCATTTCAAATATTTTCGGATGTCGGCAGGTAGATTTGACGATTTGTTTCATTGTCTCCAACCAGTTATTTCGCACCCTGTACGTATGCTCAGAGACTGGCAATAACCATTCGAGCGTTAGCTTCAAGTGGAAGTCAACAGGCTGTAGCAGCTAGCTACAAACCTGCGTCAAGCACAGGGTCCTCCATAGCTTTGGAGGTCAGTATAGCTTTATAGAAAGCATTGCGGAAGGAGTTCCTTCCATTCCCTTCAGTCGCCCAATAGCAAGCTATTGCAGCGTAGGAGGAAAGGCGATGCTACCAAGCGGACCAATCACACTTCATGAGGTCTGCTTCGCCGCGACGTGTAGTTACATTTTGGGAGAGTTGCGCGTTAGGCTACGGCGTAGGGCCTGGCGTATAGTATAGCGCAAGTGCAGTGCTACGCCGTAACAACGGCGTACATTTGACGCACACCTATAAATCAGCCTTAACTTTCAATCCTCCAGAATTTTTTTTTGTCTGCAAAGTTTGATTGTTCTCTATTCCCGCTTATCTCTACCTTTAGACCCACGGAGCGCCGATATAGTAATTCACTCCTTTTTGCTATTTCCCCAGTGAATTTAGTGGCGATTACGATCCTGTCTCGGGGAAAGTGCAGCCTCTCCACCTGCACCACTCGTTACCTGGTGGCCATGACAACGGCGGATATGCTAACTATCATCTTTGCGGTCATATTTTGGAGGGTCAGTTATTATTACTTCCCCGGAACTTTCCTGGACATCACTCCCATATGCAGCGTGATCTCAGCCCTTGGAGAGGCAGCCACAGACTCCTCTGTCTGGTTCACTGTCACTTTTACTTTTGATCGGTTTATCTCCATCTGTTGCCAGCAGCGGAAAAGAAAATATTGCACCGGGAAGACTGCGGCTGTCGTTCTGACTGTAACTGGCGTTCTGTTCTGTTTTAAAAATGTGCCCTATATCTGTAAGTATCGTCCTGCGAAAGTGATTGACAATATACCCTGGGACTGTATTGAAAAGCCCGGATCCTTTACGGATCCCAGGTGGCTGGGATATAAATGGCTTTCTAAAGTACTTACGCCGTTATTCCCGTTCGTGCTAATACTACTATTCAATGCACTAACAGTCAGACACATTTTAGTGACTAGTCAGGTCCGTAAGGGGCTGAGGGGTCAGAGCAAGGCGGAGAACCGCAGTGACCCGGAGATGGAGAGCAGGAGGAGGTCTGTGATCTTACTTCTCACCATTTCCGGAAGCTTCATCATCCTGTGGTCGGTGAATGTTATCGAATTCCTATATAACACCTTTGCCGAATTGGATCCAAATAATTACAAAGATTCGGAATACATATTTCAACACATCGGATTCATGCTGCTCATATTGAGTTGCTGCACAAACACGTTTATTTATGGGGTAACTCAGTCCCAGTTCAGAGAGCAGTTCATCAGCGCAGCGAAATATCCGCTCACGTCAACTATTCAACTGATTAATAAACAACATTTCTAAGCTTTTCTCAGAAGCGGTCGCGGTATCTACCCCATTTACACCACAGAACTGGCGGTAATTGGAGAATTGGGAGCGGGGAGAATAAAACTGGTTTAGAGCCCGAGCCAGACACAACACGGTACAGACATTTTGGCATGCCCAGCCCGCCACCCCCACCTCGTACCAATGACTAAACTGGTCCTAAATTTTATTTTGTTTTCACAATATCCCGCTCTCATCATCGCCACACCCATTTCGATAATGATAGAGCGGGTCAGGATCTGCGGGTTATCAAGACCTAATCATCAGAACTACAAATCATTCGTCACTTTTGTATTTTGCATAAGAATAAAATGAAAACGCAAGTCAACAGTCTACACGAACTTACAGTGAGCCTGCACTTGTCCTTCGCATTAGATAAACATTTTACGGAGAAATTTTTAACACTACAGAGCTCGACCATACTGTTTATAATTGTTAATTTTGTAAGCCGAACCCCAGTGCGACAGAGCACGAGAAAAGATACTTCCTCACCCGCAGCTGGCGCCCTGCACCTCCTACCGATTAATAGATAGATAGATAGATAGATAGATAGATACTTTATTCATCCCCATGGGGAAATTCAACATTTTTTCCAATGTCCCATACACTTGTTGTAGCAAAAACTCATTACATACAATACTTAACTCAGTAATAATATGATATGCATCTAAATCACTAACTCAAAAAGCATTAATAATAGCTTTAAAAAAAAAAAGTTCTTAAGTCCTGGCAGTTGAATTGTAAAGCCTAATGGCATTGGGGAGTATTGACCTCTTCATCCTGTCTGAGGAGCATTGCATCGACAGTAACCTGTCGCTGAAACTGCTTCTCTGTCTCTGGATGGTGCTATGTAGAGGATGTTCAGGGTTTTCCATAATTGACCGTAGCCTACTCAGCGCCCTTCGCTCAGCTACCGATGTTAAACTCTCCAATACTTTGCCCACGACAGAGCCCGCCTTCCTTATCAGCTTATTAAGACGTGAGGCGTCCGTCTTCTTAATGCTTCCTCCCCAACACGCCACCACAGAGAAGAGGGCGCTCTCAACAACTGACCTATAGAACATCTTCAGCATCTCACTGCAGACATTGAATGACGCCAACCTTCTAAGGAAGTACAGTCGACTCTGTGCCTTCCTGCACAAGGCATCTGTGTTGGCAGTCCAGTCTAGCTTCTCGTCCAACGGTACTCCCAGATACTTGTAGGTCTTAACCTGCTCCACACATTCTCCATTAATGATCACTGGCTCCATATGAGGCCTAGATCTCCTAAAGTCCACCACCATCTCCTTGGTCTTGGTGACATTGAGACGCAGGTAGTTTGAGTTGCACCATATCACAAAGTCCTGTATCAGTTTCCTATACTCCTCCTCCTGTCCATTCCTGACACACCCCACTATGGCCGTGTCATCAGCGAACTTCTCCAGTGTTCCCGTTCTCGTCAAGCTTGCACTTGTCTGTCACATTAAATACATATGCAATGGTAAAAATGTTTAACACTGCCGAACTCGTGCATTCCAATGGTAATTGTTCAAATTTCTATAGAAAACCCCAATGCCTACTCTGCTTCAAGGAAATAATGTCATTTCACTTCCTGGTTTTTAATAAACTTCCATCAGAGCATGTTAAATCATCTCTGCATTCACTCGGATGCTTATTATTATTTTATTTTCTCAATTTAAACTAGTACAAATTCAGATATCAACAGAGTTAGTCACACTCATTTCTCGATTGCTGGGAACTTCCGGATTTTTCAAGCGGTGTTTAGTATTCTGGTTTTCTGGAGATTATATAAATATTGCTGGGTACGCTTAATTCATTAATGTCATTGAGTAGTGAGTTTAGGATAATAACAATTGTTGATATTACTATTGGGATGAAGTTTACCCTGTTCACGTACCATAAACAGGGTGGCTTTCTAGTCAGCATTTTTCCGTTATTTCCCTTGCTGATTTCTGCAAATTTGAGCTATCTTGTCGACATCTCTTCTTTGTGGTGGCGTGTTGGGGAGGAAGCATTAAGAAGAGGGACGCCTCACGTCTTAATAAGCTGGTAAGGAAGGTGGGCTCTGTCGTGGGCAAAGTACTGGAGAGTTTAACATCGGTAGCTGAGCGAAGGGCGCTGAGTAGGCTACGGTCAATTATGGAAAACTCTGAACATCCTCTACATAGCACCATCCAGAGACAGAGAAGCAGTTTCAGCGACAGGATAAGAACTTTTTAAAAGCTATTATTAATGTTTTTTGAGATAGTGATTTAGATGCATATCATATTTTTTACTGAGTTAAGTATTGTATGTAATTAGTTTTGCTACAGCAAGTGTATGGGACATTGGAAAAAAAAGTTGAATTTCCCCATGGGGATGAATAAAGTATCTATCTATCTATCTATCTATCTATCTTGCTGCTCACATCCTGGGGCTGCGTTCCATCGTGATGATGCCTTCCATAGAAAGTCATGTTCATTCATTGGTTCAAAGTTTTCCCTCTGTCGTGATAATTTCTTCATATTTCTGAGTTGAGCTTCCATTTCAGTTCAGTGGCGTGTACTTCTTGTCAGAATAGCACACGCTATTCTGTTTTCGTTGATGAAAATATATCCTTAGGTTTACTGTGCGTGGAACAGTTGGAAACGAACTCCCCTAGCACCCTGTCTAAGTGTGTGCAGTTCTCAACCTCCTCTCTGAAGACTGCGCTTATTTTCTCCGTCTCCACCTTCCAACCCACGCCACAACACCCTCTCATTTCTGAGCAGACACTCCTCTCTGTCTCACTCCTCCATCTGTTCTTTCCATCCACTCCCTGCTTTCCCCCCTCCCCTCTCACCCTCATGCCTCCCTTCCTTCTTCCTAACTTCCCCCTCTAACTCCCTCCACGCTCAGTTCCTCTCCTTGCTGTCTGTAAACCTCCGACCTTCACTAACCGGCACGTGTTCATTCCAGGTTAGTAAAGCGTCCCTTTTAATGTGTGATGGTGACAGAGACGTAATTGTGCGTAAGATAAATAGCCGTCGTGTTGAGTTTGGAGATCGGAACTTGCCAGGCATTCACAGCTAGATGTAGCAAAGTAGCGAGTGCGGAAGAAAAAAAGAGGGACAGGGGAAGAGAGCCAGAGGGAGACAGGAGAAAGGGCGAGGGATAGGTAGAGGGAGACAGAGATGGAGAGAGAGGGAGAGCTCTCAACGCCCCGAGAGTGGAAAAAAAAACGGAGAGGGGAGAGAACAGCGGTAAATGAGATGGACGTGGGTGAACAATGGACGGGAAGTGAGTGAGATGGGACGTGGCAGGGATGGGGAGAGTGCGACGGAGGACATAGCGGAGACAGGAGTTTGACGGAGGAGTGAGCAAGCTGGGGAGTGAGACAGAAATGGAAACGAGGGAGAGACGGGGCGGATAAACGAGGGAAAGATTGGGAGAGCGAGAGAGACGGGGTGTGGAAGAGATTTGAGGGGAGCAGATTCTGGGGCGGAGAAACATTGGGGACAGAGCGAGAGGGAGAGTGTGTGAGAGTGAGAATGAGAAAGAGGGAGTTTGTGTATGCGTTTGTGTGTGTGTGTGTGTGTGTGAGAGAGAGAGAGAGAGAGAGAGAGGGAGAGAGAGAGGGAGAGAGAGAGGGAGAGAGAGAGAGAGAGAGAGAGAGAGAGAGAGAGAGAGAGAGAGAGAGAGAGAGAGAGAGAGAGAGAGAGAGAGAGAGAGAGAGAGAGAGAGAGAGAGAGAGAGAGAGAGAGAGAGAGAGAGAGAGAGAGAGAGAGAGAAAGAGAGCGGCCGGGGTTGGAGAGAGACTGGTGAGTGTAGAATCATGTTGGCGAGAGTCTGAAAGAGAAGGACGGGACAGATTGATAGGGAAAGAAGGCGGGAGAGAGAGAGGGTCAGATCCGAGATTCTAGAGGGGGAAAAACAGTAGATGGAGAGGGAAACTGAGGGAGGCAGAGAGGAGGATAGAGGTAGAATGGTATGAGAGAGATTCTGCGGCAGAAAAGATGGGGAGAGAGTTGGGACAGAGGGACTGGGGAGAGAGAGACCGGTGGGGAAGTGAGAGACAGAATGTAGAGAAAGACCAGGGACAGGGAGGCCGTGAAAGTCCAGAAATCGGGGATGGGGAGAGTTATTTGGGATGTGGAAAGAGACTGTTGAGAGCGTCTATTGAGAAATATATACCTGAAATGTAATCAATATGTACTAGCTATTTACTAGCTATGTAATCACTCCTATGTACTGTACTGAATATTACTCTGTATTCTTTTACTAGATACATTTTACTCTGTACTGTTTTACTAGATACCTTGTATTCTCTTAGCTGCATGCCATGGCAGTTACAGAACATCTGTTTATCCTTAGCAGCTCTAATTAGCTGAAATGTACCCCATATACTATACAATAGAATGGCTTATGAAAAGATAACGGTTGCAGGCAGGATGCTATGAACAGGAAATGAAATGTGATGGAGGTTAAAGGAGGCTGACTGAGAAACAACCATGCCCAGGAATGAGGCCCAAGATGTAGACTGGAAAGAAATACTGTTGGCGCACCGAGAGCTAAGCAAGAGCGATTGATTAGTTAATGGATAGATGATATGCAACTAAAGAATGATTGTGTATGCTGATAAAACCGAAATGTAACCAAAGTAAGAAATTTCTATAAAGAATATAAAGGAGCTCGGCGGGCTTTCGGTGACAAGCTCATTGATTGATTGACTCAGCCTTAAACCTTGAAGGATCGTCTGGTCATTTCACTTAACCACGACAAAATTGGCGTCACGAACAGGATAGGAAAGAGACCCGCAGAAAGGAATCTGCGGGTTGAGGCCGCTTCCCGGGCCCTCGGGAGCCCTCACAGAGCTAACAGAATTACGGGTACACCCAGAAAAAAGGTAAGCGCTTATTGCGACAATTTGGACTATAATTCTGTTGGTTTTGGGGGTCTCGGGGACTCAGAGGTGTGTAGCAACTGCCGAAGGGTCTCTCTGATCCAAAAAATCTGTCAGAATTGGGGGTTGACAGGAGGCTCAGAGGATTGATCGAGAACACTGCAGTGGGGTTTAGTACGAACAAGGTAATAAAAAGTTGAGTAGAGAAAAAATCCACGCGGTGTTGATAAGTCCCTGTGGATACCGCTTGCAATTTCAGAGAAATGGGAAAAAGAACAAAAAACCTACGCACGAAATGGCTAAAAGCAGGAACATTCGATGTAAGTTTGTGTGAGGAGATGGAAGCACTAATTAAAAATGATAAACCAAACGATAAGTTGAAGAAAAGGGAGGAAAGAAGAGAGCAGGAGATGGAAGTGTTGAAACTTTTTAGGATGGAGGGAGAGAGACTGAGAAAGACAGGCAGGATATTGATAATAAACGAAAAAGACGCAAGGAAACAGGAAAAACAGTCGGGTGTGGGAGAGGAAAAGCCTAACAGAAACCTGGCTTCAGCCTCATGCCTGGATTCAATGAAGTAGAAAGACCCGCTCCCTATTATGAACAGGGAACACCCAAGCAGTTGGCTGAGCAGCAAGAAGAGGTGTCCATATCGCCCCATGATATCAGGAACAGCAAGCCTGCAGGGGGAAGTAGATGTCTGGGACCCTGAGGAGGAAAGAAGGAAATATGAGAGGGTGAGAGAGGTGCTGAGGAACGAGATAGAGGAAGAAAGGAGAAGGATGGAACAGGAAAGAAGAGAAATGGAAAGAGAAGTGGAAAGGCCACAGCAGCTCAGAGAGAAGAGGGATTATGAGGAGTATCGGTTATACTGTAGAGACGGACCGACTAGAAGGCAACGAGAATCATCTAGAAGGCAAGAACGGAGTGAGTTGAGAGGAAGTTGGAGGAAGGTAGGAGACGAGAGTTCGGAAGAAGCTCGAGAGAGAACAGAGAGACAGATATTGTAGATGGAAGAGGAGACTAGGGGAGAAAAGGAACAAGGGAGAAAGTATACCCCAGGGAGGTATGAGTGACAGCCAGCAGAAATAGGGCCAGCAATAGATGACGCATCAGGTGAGGAACGAAGCTTGACTACATGGAACGGGGAGAAGGAAATGCTGCTGCTGCTAGTAAAAGGATCGGGACAAGTACAGTATATACCTTGGGGATCCCAGGACCAGGAAGGGCTGAAAAATACTCTGACAAGTCTGCACGAGGGGGCTAACAGAGACTAACGGAGTCAGTTTTGATCCAGTGAGGCAGAGGGTATGGCAAGCCCTCAGGAAGCTTTATCCACTCGGAGTGGACCCAAAAGACTTAAAGGGGGATCAACTGGGAGGCACTGAAAACCCAGCAGGCTATGTAGAAAACCAATTGAAAAGGTGGAGACTGGAGACTGAGCAAGAGGTGGAAAATAGCTTGTTTCTGAACTCACTGTTCCGACAAAGTATTCGGGATGCAATGCGTCCGCAAGTAAAATCCAAACTGGACGAAGTGGTTGGGCTGACGTCAATGACCCCACAAGCATTCAGCGATCACGTAGTCCACGCGGTGTAGAAATATCGGACAGACAAACGAAAGTTGGCTGAGGAGCAAGAAGAGGTGCAACGAAAGCTATTGCAAATGCAGCTCGAAGAACTGAAAAAAGAAGGAAAAAGAGAAAAGCAAAAAGATGCTGCCAGCCACCACCAGTGTGAGTACAGCCATTAAAGTGACTGAAGCACCGCTAGATGGAGGAACCGGTCATTCTGTCAGTCAAGGGCCAGAAAACTCCATACCAATAATGAATGTCTTCGGAGGAACACTTCCCCAGATGCCCTATCAGGAACAGAGTAGATTTAAGCAACAGCCCAGATAGGACTGGAAGACCCAAGGAGGGGGGCAGAGGAGTTATGGGCAGAAAGGATTGGTTAGGAGACAGGGGGAAGGAGAGATAGAAAGATTATGCTGGGGGTGCAGCCAGCCTGAACACATGAGGAGAGACTGTCCATTTAAACCATGGCCCGTCTCGTATCAGCAGGAGCCGATGGCAAGGGAGCCACAGTTTGGCCACATGCCGGCTCCTGGGGGGCGGAGTGGACCTGTAAACCCCTATGCAAGGTATTAGGGGTGCCCCGAGAACTCGAGTGGGAAGCGACATTACCCAATGATAACGAGGGAGGCAGAGGAGGAACCAGCGAGGAAGTTAGATATGGCCCTTGTGGCTAAAGGGATCGGGGGTATGGAGAGAAAGCAGGTACAGGGTTCTGAGTTGGATGATCAGCCATGATCATACTGAATGGCGGTGCAGGCTCGAAGGGCCGAATGGCCTTCTCCTGCACCTATTTTCTATGTTTCTATGTTTCTATGCTTCAGGTTATGTTAGAAGGGCAACTGACACCAATGATGATAGATACTGGAGCCACGTACACTTGTGTACAGCCACAGTATTCCCTTCACCTTCCCATGTCAGGAAAGATTATTAAGACGGTTGGGTTCTCGGGGAAAACACAGTTGACACAGTGCACGGCTCCAGTACATTTGAGAATGGGAAATAAAGGAATTGTTTTACCAGTACTAGTATCTAAAGGAACTCCAATTAATTTGCTAGGCAGAGATGCTTAATTTAAACTGGAATTAAAAATAAAATGTGCTCGGAACGAGCTGAGTGTGGAAAGAACAGATGCTCAGCTAGTAGTTAGGGAGGCTAAGAGAGCCAATGTTTTTTGGATAGGGAACATAGAAGATCAGATCTGGGATCCCTGGGAAAAGCGGAAACAGGGCGTGCAGGCCATATTACATGAGGCTTTAGCGCCCGAATCTGAGTTATATTGTACTGTAATTTTTGATGAGACTCAGAGTAAGGGGGTAGAGGAGAGTTGGAACCTGAGGACAGATATCCGACAACACCAGAAAGGAGAAGCTATAGTAATTGGGAAGCAGGGGGCGGCCCTGTAAGTCAGGTGGAATACCTTTTTGGAGAAATGGTACAGGATACCGGAAGCTGTACCCCACACAACCCTGCTGGTAAATGAGGAATACCAGTCTAAAGACCTAGGACCCCTAGTAAAGCAGGTAAGCACCGTAACGGTTTGGAGAAATGTTATGCCTGAGGTATTGATATCGGGAGACAACAACTACGTTAAGATAGGGGTAAACATAGGCAATAGGCAATAGGCAATAGACAATAGCTGCAGGAGAAGGCCATTCGGCCCTTCTAGCCAGCACCGCCATTCACTGTGATCATGGCTGATCATACACAATCAGTACCCCGTTCCTGCCCTCTCCCCATATCCCTTAACCCCGCTATCTATAAGAGCTCTATCTAAATCTCTCTTGAATGCATCCAGAGACTTGGCCTCCACTGCCTTCTGGGGCAGAGCATTCCACATATCCACCACTCTCTGGGTGAAAAAGATTTCCCTCATCTCTGTTCTAAATGGCCTACCCCTTATTCTTAAACTGTGGCCTCTATTTCTGGACTCACCCATCAGCGGGAACATGCTTCCTGCCTCCAGCGTGTCCAATCCCTTAATAATCTTATATGTCGCAATCAGATCCCCTCTCATCCTTCTAAATTCCAGTGTATACAAGCCCAGTCGCTCCAATCTTTCAACATATGACAGTTCCGCCATTCCGGGAATTAACTTTGTGAACCTACGCTGCACTCCCTCAATAGCAAGAATGTCCTTCCTCAAATTTGGAGACCAAAACTGCACACAATAATCCAGGTGGGGTCTCACCAGGGCCCTGTACAACTGCTGAATGACCTCTTTACTCCTATACCCAATTACTCTTGTTAAAAACCTTGCACCGAACCTTGCGGTACCCCACTGGTCACAGCCTGCCATTCCGAAAGGGTCCCGTTAATCGCTACTCTTTGTTTCCTGTCAGCCAACCAATTTTCAATCCATGTCAGTACTCTGCCCCCAATACCATGTGTCCTAATTTTGCCCACTAATCCCCTATGTGGGACTTTATCAAAGCTTTCTGGAAGTCCAGGTACACTACATCCACTGGCTGTCCCTCGTCAATTTTCATAGTTACATCCTCAAAAATCTTCAGAAGGTTAGTACAGCATGATTTTCCCTTCATAAATCCATGCTGACTCGAACTGATCCTTCTACTGCTATCCAAATGTGTCGTAATTTCCTCTTTTATAATTGACTCCAGCATCTTTCCCACCACTGACGTCAGGCTAACCGGTCTATAATTCCTTGTTTTCTCTTTCCCTCCTTTCCTGAAAAGTAGGACAACATTAGCCACCCTCCAATCAGCAGGAACTGTTCATGAACCTATAGAACATTGGAAAATGATTACCAATGCGCCCACGATTTCTAGAGCCACCATAGATATGACAGGAACTATGAAGGAGGTCGAGGTAACTCCTCAGCCACACATACCATTGTTGGGGAAGGTACAGGGCCAACAGAAAGGTAAAAGGTTGGACAATTTGCCATCTATTCTGTGGTCGCAACATGACACGGACGTGGGGAAAATAAAAACAGCCAGTCAGGTAGAGGTAAGGTTAAAGAAAGGAGCAGTTCCACCTAGGAGACCACAATATCCCTTAAGACCGGAAGCAGAAGAAGGTATAGCGCCGACAATACAGGGACTGTTAGAGGCAGCAGTACTTAAAAGGGTAAACACCTCCTGAAATACTCCGCTGGTGCCTATCCCAAAAGCGGACAAGTCTAAGTGGAGACTGATGCATGACTTACGAGCAGTGAATGAGGTAGTGCAGGATTTGGCAGCAGTGGTCCCGAATCCACACGCGCTGCTGACTAATATCCCGCCAGAAGCAAGCCACTTTTCTGTGATTGATTTGTGTTCGGCTTTCTTCAGCATTCCCTTAGCCGAACAGTGTCAGTATTTGTTTGCATTTACATACAGAGGCAACCAGTACACCTACACTAGAATGCCACAAGGATTTAAGCATTCACCACATGTTTTTAACCAAGTATTGAAGGCAGATTTGGATGGCATTTCGCTGGTAAGTGCACTGATACAGTATGTGGATGATTTGTTGATTTGCTCTGAAAGTGAGGAGCAGTGTGAACAGGATACTATGACTCTTTTAGAGAAGCAGGCGTAAGGAGGACATAAAGTGTCTAAGAAAAAGCTGCAATTTTGCAAGCAGCAGGTGGAATCTTAGGGAGGATGGTATCTAGAGGTGTGAAGGTAATAGCACCGAGTCAGATTGAGAAATAACGAAGGCTCCAAAGCCCCAGACAGTAGGGCAGATGATGACGTTTCTGGGAATGACAGGATATAGCTCAGACTGGATTGGAGAATATGCTAAGATTATAGCACCACTGAGGAAGATAATGAAGGAAGCAGGCCTTACCAATTTGAGAACTAACCTGCAGTGGAATGCGGATGCGGAGATAGACTTCAACACTATTAATCAGGAACTACACTCAGCCCCGGCATTAGCTTTGCCTGACTACGAAAAGGCTTTCCATCTGTATGTATCTAATTGACGGGAAGGCTATGCCGCAGCAGTACTGACACAAGAAACAGGTACAGGGAAAGCGAAGCAGCCAATAGCGTACTACAGTGCAAAACTGCACGAGGTGGCCCAGGGGTATCCACCTTGTTATCAGGGATTGGCAGCACTGTACTATGCGTATGAGAAAGCATCGTCTGTAACTATGGGTTATCCGGTGATTCTGTACACACACCACAAGGTAGCAGAATTGCTGGATTGAGGGAAATTTGTGCTAACACCAGCCAGGATAGCAGCATATCAGATGCTTTTGACATTTCCAGATGTAACCATACAAAGATGTACCACCAGCAACGCAGCCGATTATGTCCCTTTGAGTTGCGAAGGAGAACCCCATGATGGTTTTTGCCAAACTGAGTGCAGATTTACGGTCAGAGCCACTGGAGGATTCGGATAAAAAAGGTTTTGTTTGTAGATGGTTCTTGCTTTAGGGATTATGATGGGAATCATGCAGGTTTCTCTTTAGTACAGCAGGATCAGTCAAGCTTCAAGACCATCAGAGTGGAAGATTGTCCACAACCGTGCTCCGCTCAACTAGCAGAACTCAAAGCTTTGACCGCAGCATGTGAGATGATGGAAGGTGAGAAAGTAGATAATTACACTGATTCGGCATGTGCCCATGGGGTGTGTCATTTGTTTGGGGCAGTGTGGAAACAGAGAGGTTATAGGAAAAGTAATGGAGATCCTATACAGCATTGTCAGCAAATTTCAGACTTAATAAAAGTGCTTATGAAACCCCAAGCACTGGCTCTAGTGAAATGTCAGGCACATAAGAAAGGGAATGATATGATAACAAAAGGAAATCAAGCTGCAGACGAAGCGGTCAGGAAAGCGTCTGGGTGTACATCAGTTGTTATTGCACCCCAGGTAAGCCTAGAGCCGGAACCCATGATAGAGGACCTGGTTGAAATGCAAGGTAGGGCAACGTTGGCGGAACAGACGATGTGGCGGCAAAGGGGGGCCAAGCAGAACCCAGAAGGCCTGTGGAGCAAGGAGGATGGTTTGTGGGTAGCATCTACTCCTTTGTTGGCTATCCTAATCTCAGATGCACATGGAGCGGACCATTGTGCAAGGGGGGAAGTAGTAAGGAAAATAAAAAAGGATGGTTTTTGGTCACCTTACTTACAGGCTTTGGTAGTCTATGTTTTCGCACAATGCGAGGTTTGCGCACAGAACAATGTTCGAAAGGGGATTACAACCCCAATAGGTCACATACCCGTGCCTGAAGGACAATTTCGACATCTGGTGATCGACTACGTAGGTATGATAAAGACGGTAAGAGGGAAAAGATACATTCTGGTGGTAATTGACAGGTTTAGCAGGTGGGTAGAAGCGGTGTCCTCGAAGGATCAAGGAGCAGGGACAGTGGTAAAGTTCCTGACAAACGAAGTGATCCCAAGATTTGGAATACCTACGGGGATTAGCTCGGACAACGGTTCGACCTTCATCCAAAAGGTGGTTGAATTGGTATTGCATGTACTGCAAATAAAACAAAGGGTTGGATGTGTGCACCACCCACAGTCACAGGGCATAGTGGAAAGAATTAATGGCACCCTGAAAGCCAAACTGAACAAAATTTGTGCAGAGACCAGACAGAATAGGGTTGATGCATTACCGTTAGCACTAATGAGTTACCGCATGCAGACTAATCGAGTAACATGCCTAACACCACATGAAATGCTAACTGGAAGACCCATGCCAGTGCCCCAATGGAGAAGACCATATAAGGGACGCAGTTTAGAGCAATTGGAACTTGAGCTAAGGCAATACATGCGGCAACTAACTATGATACATAACTCTATCTATACACAGGAAAAACAGAAAGAGCCGGAGACCGTCCAAGGGGAAGGACCAATCCGAACGGGAGATCAGGTCTACGTGCGAGCGTTTCGAAGGAAGTGGAACGAGCCAAGAAGGGAGGGGCCTTTCACAGTAATCAAGGCATCACCCACTGCAGTTCAAGTGGAAGGGCGTTCCAGTTGGTATCATCTCAACCACTGCACTAAGGCAGTTCCGCAGGTACAGTCGGAGGCGGAACCCGAGGTAAGTGGTGAGGAGGAGCAGACTGCAGATGCCAGCCGGGAGGAACAGGAAGCCGACACTGCAGCACAGGAGTTTGACCAGGTGGTAAGGGAGGTCTTTGGTAATTCTGATGACTCTGAGAATGCGGTTGTGGATAGTAGTATTGCTTCAGATAGTGGAGACGGTTGGGGTGCAACCAGTTCTGCTCTGCAGGATGACACACCCGCCTACTGTAGTGCAGATCTGGAAACCATCAACGTGGCAGATACGGCATGGGAATGATAAAACCCAGGAAAACTCGGGAGCACGCAGTGAGAGAAGTAACACACACACCGTTTTGCCACGACAAGAGAACACATGGTACCAATGGACAATGTATACAGCAAGCACGATGGAAATACAGAATTGCTCCCTGTGCTCAAGGGCAACCCCTGCGCAGCTGTAGTTCCCATGCCTTATAATTCTTCCACTTGTGTGCGGTGGTGAAGGGAGCACCGGGAGCGACGCGAGCTACGATGTCCTGGTCCAGTTAGGGTTTGTTACATGAGAATTTGTGTTAACACGGATCCCTGTTATCGAAACTGTCTGAACAATGCACCGATGTGCCCATATTGGCGTATGTTATATCAGGCGTCCTCGCAGTTTGACCAGAACAAGCTTGCCTATCATTGTAATTATAGCAGACCCGGGGCTATAAATAAAAGCCAAACACCTACGCAGGAACAACTTATAATGCAGGACCATCTGAGTTATGAATGCTTCATGCGGATGGGCACTCGCCCGGTTGGCCACTTCCAAGGCAACTGCATTCAGACGTGGGATGTAACCTCAGGTAAAAGACACTTAACGGGTACCCCTCCTCCTGAGGGTGCATTGGACACTCAGACTATCCCATTAGCAGACACCTGGTGGCTGTGTGGACAGGAGAGAGTTCTGAGATCTACGCTCCCCCTCGATTGGGCGGGAACATGCACGCGTGTCATGCTGCTTCAGGAAGTTATATTGTCCCCTGAAGTACAGTCCGACGCTGACCTCCCTGAACAGCGGACACTGCTACGGCAGAAGAGAAAATATGTACCTGACCCGACAATCCGGATTGATAGCATAGGACAGCCGAGAGCTATGCCTAAGGAATTCAAGGCACGGAATGAGATTGCTGTGGGCTGGGAAGCACTCATACCTGTGATAGGGGTAAGCAAAAATGTTGAATGGAAAAATTATATATGCTACAATCAAGAGAGGTTCATCAACTACACCGATGATGTGCTGGAGGCTTCAGGGCAACAGCTGGATGCAACTAGTAGGATGGCGTGGCAAAACAGACAGGTAATGGATTGACCTTTGGCAGAAAAAGGGTGTGTGTGTGTGTGATGTTTGGGGAACAATGCTGCTCTTTCATACCGAACAATACCAGCCGATATACTGTTGGCGCACCGAGAGCTAGGCAAGAGCGATTGATTAGTTAATTTATAGATGATATGCAACTGAAGAATGATTGGGTATGCTGATAAAACCGAAATGTAATCAAGATTAGAAATTACTATAAAGAATGCTGTACACCGGAGGTCGGCGGGCTTTCGGTGACAAGTTTATTGTTTGCCTCAGCCTTAGTTTGCAAATAAAGGTTTAAACTTCTCGAAGGATCGGCTGCGTCTCCTGGTCATTTCAAGTAACCACGACACGTCTAGGTATCTATTGAGTGACTGGGGGAGCGAGAGTCTCGTAAGAGTGCGTGTAGACAGGTAGAGAGAGATACTCGTGGAGAGTCCTGTGTTGGGGATTGAATCGAAGAGAGTGACCAGGGCGAGAGCGAAGTTGGTTTAGAGACTGGGGGAATACAAAAAGATAAAAAAATACTGGGGAAGGGAGATTGACACTGGGTGTTGAGAGAGACTAGGATGAGGTGGGTAAGTTTGAGTCAGGGAAAAAACTGTGCGTAAGTGAGGGGTTAGAGGGCCATCCTTTCCCCAGGGAATTCTGGGATTGCAGCGCCTTCATTCCTAAGTCCTTCCGAAGCATCCCACCTTTCTCTTCGCGTTAACCCCTCTCACGCCGCCTCCTTCTCCCTTTCTCCAACTCGTCTTCGCCACCATCACCCTCCCTTCCCCTCTCTGCGAATTCCTACCTCCCTCTCCACCTCGCATCTGGGCTCCCATCCAAACTTCTTTAAAATTGTGAAACCAAGCTCATGCCTACCACTTGTGCTGGCATCTCGTTCCACACTCTCACGACCAATTTAGTAAAGAGCTTTTCTTTAATGTTCTCGTTAAATTTTCACCATCCCCACTTACCTATGACCCCTGGTCGTCATCCCACCCAACCTCAGTGTTTACATTTAGCCTGTCTATACACTCATAATGTTGTATAATTCTAACAAATCCTCAAAGCAATGTATAATTTCCTTGTTTATGTTTGGAGCCTTTTCAGGTGTTTAAGATGATGAGGGGCATTGATCGTGTGAATAGCCAGAGGCTTTTATTTTTATTTTTTTTCCAGGGCTAAAATGGCTGACAGGAGCGGGAATAGATTTAAGGTGCTTGGGTATAAGTACCGAGGGGATGACAGGTGTACTTTTTTTCACACAGAGAGCGGTGGGTGCATGGAATACACTGCCGGCTATTTATGTGGGAGTGTTTCACTTAGTGTGGGGCCAGGCACCCATGCAGCTCAGTGGGAACAGGGAATAATACCAATGGAGAGAGTCATACTGAGACAGGTCAGAGATTGGAGATAGCAGAAATGACCCATTCTTATAGAGACAGGGAGAGCATCAGTTGATGTTCATTCCAGATACCCGCATTGTGCCCAGTTGGAAGATGATTTATCTCTCCAGCTTGGGTTGAACTTCACTGTAACGGTGCGATACCAGATCACACCTTGACAACTCAAGTGATCTCATCTGAAACGTTGCCCTGCTCCCATTGATGGATTTTACAGACTAAAAATGACAAGGAATTTGTCTGCGAGAATCTCGAATCATTTGTAGGAGGGGTGGACTTCCTCGCCGCCACGTCATTTTCCGCCTCAAACTGGGAGTAGAAGTTATTTAGCCCATCTAGCAGGGAGGCATCACCTGCACAGTCAGAACATGTTGCCCTGTAATTGGTGATGACCTGGATGCCGTTCCACATGAGCCGCCTGTCGCCGCTGTCCTGGAAGTGACTGTGGATTTGCTGGGCGTGTGCACACTTTGCCCCTCTGATGGACCGGGACATGGTGGCCCTTGCTGTTGTTAAAACTGAATCTTGAACCTTGTCACCTATTGTCCTGTTTATTATTTATTGTAATGTCTGCGCTGTTTTTGTCCACTTTACTCAGTCCTGTGTAGGTCTGTAGTCTAGTGTAGCGTTCTCTGTGTGTGTGTTTTTTTTAAAGCAGTAGTTCAGTCTAGTTTTTATACCATGGTCCTGAAAAACGTTGCATCATTTTCACCATGTACTGTACCAGCAGTTACGGTCGAAATGACAATAAAAGTGACTTGACTTGATGAACACAAAACGCCAGTTTTTCTGTCTCTGTCCAGATATTTAAGAAGTGGGGCAAGGGATTCACTCGATCATCCTTCCTGCTCAGACTGTGCGGAGGGACACACTCGATCATCTGACCGACTGGCATGCCCGTCATTTTATACAGGGGCAACCCATTCATCTGATCAGACAGTGGGAATGGATTCAGTCAGTTATTTCAACTGATGGTGCATTACTGGGACAATGTCATTCGCGTGTTCTGTGTGTAAGAAGGGATTCAGTCACGAACACGTACAGTTCTTAAAGCGATAAATGCGAAAGTCCAAATAATTTATACAGTCAATTAGTAGAGACTTTCTTGAAGTAGCGAATTCCTCGACGAACTGACGTTACTGCTGATCCCAGCCGAAATATTTTTTGCCTGAAGGTTTCAAGATGAATGAAATAAAAACGGCTTGAAGGAACTGACCGTTTACTTGACGAATAACGCTGCGCCCAACCCTGTGTGCTCCTACAGCTGGGGTTATCTCGGATGCAGGTTACTATCTCCGGAACGAAGATCCAATAAGGTCGATCCTACTTTATAGCCGACAACACCGACTTGACTCGATCCTTCGGGTTTCCGTACCACAATTAATCTTCACTTTCCAATACTTAGACTTTAAAATTAAATCGAAGATATATCAAACATAACTGGCAGTGATTTTCAAAACTGCTTGCACAACGACAATATACCTTACAGTAAGAATTAAAACTCCACTTTAAAACAAAACTGCGACATAAAACCAAATACACAGCATAACGGAATAACGGACGACTTAAACGATGCCCCAACTCTTGTGTCACAGCAGGCTTTCCCTGTTTCATACCTATTGGAATAAGCCATCACATGACCTCACACTGACGGGAAAATTACATCATGTGACCTCATACTGGCGGGAAAATACATCACTCCACCATCACAAGACCATTACATCACGCTCACCAGATACGCACTTACATCATGATCATGAAATAGGCACAAGATACCCATGTGGTATGTAACTATATATATATATATATATATATATATATATATATAATATGTTAATTATATGTAGTAGTATCATGTGTGTGTGTGTGTATATATATATTATCAGTGCCTGATAAAATGTATCTCAAGCTGCCATGGGAGAAAATGAAAGAAATTCTAAAGGCCCTCGGATATTTAAGTCGTCGATGGTTACATGGAATTTACTGTTGATAACTGTGAGACGATGTGTCAAAGAGACTTAACTAAGAATAGCACACACCATGAATTCTGGAGACTCAAGCTGTACTGAAGAAACAGTACGTAGAAAATATGGCACAGAAGCTGAATTCAGCCATGTGGCACATCTAGTCTGTTCCACCATTTTACCAGGACTAGTTTATGATGCCACTCAACCCCATTCTTCTCTCTTCTCCATATAACCTTTGTCACACTTATTAATCAACAATCTACCAACCTCCACTGTAAATGTCCCCAGTGACTTGGCCTTCACAGCCATCTTTGGCAATGAACTCCGCACATCCACCATTTACTTGCTGAAGAAATTCTTCATTATCTGTGTTTAAACGATGTCCTTCTATTCTTAGGCTATGTCACCTGTATCAGAATCCCCAAGTATTGAAAATGATCTCTCCACTTGCATTCCATATTATCTGTTCAATGTTCGATAGGTTTCAATTTTATCCCCCGCATTCTTCTGAACTCCATTAAGTAAAGGCGAAGAGCCATCAAATAGTCCTGAAATGTTAACCATTTAATTCCCAGGATCATTCTCGTAAACCTGCTCTGGACCCTCTCCAATGCTAATGTAACGTTTCTTAGACAGGGTGTCAAAAACTGTTCACAATACTCCGTGCGGCCTGACCAATGCCGCTGAAAGCCTCAGCATGACACATCCCAGTCCTCTCTAAATGAATGCTCGTATTGCATTCACCTTCTTCACCACAAACTCAAACTGCAAGTAAAATCTAGGGAATCCTGCATGATGGCTTCCACGACCCTTTGCATCTCTAAGTTCCAGAACCCCTTCCCGTTTATAAAACAGTTTGTGCCTTTATTCCTTCTACTAAACTGCGTGACTATGCACTTCCTTATACTATATGCTGTCTATCACTTATTTTCCCCTTCTCCTAATCTGTCCTTGTCCTTGTCCTTGTGCAAACTCCATACTTCCTCAACACTATAAGCCCCTCTATCTGTCACCGTATTATTAGTAAATGTGACCACAAAGTTATCAATACTGCCATCCAAATTATTGACATATAACGTGTAAAGAAACGGCGCAAAACGGAACCATTGGCAGACTCCTATTCACAGGCAGCCAACTTGAAAAGGCCCGCACTTTTATCTCTTCTACCTCCAGCCAGTCAGCCAATCGTCTGTCTACTCCAGTATCTCTGCTGTAATATCAACATCCAATGTCTCTCCTTTGTCGATCCTGCCTTTTATTTTACAGGTTTCCCAAACTAGAATTCCAAAAGATTTTTCAGGGAAGATTTCCCCTTAAGAATTCATGGTGGTCAGCCTATTTTATCACGGACCTCCAAACACACTGAGTTCGCATATTTAGTCATGAACTCCAACACTTACCATAGAATGAAGTCAAGGTAACTGAACTACAATGTCCTTTATTTTTCCTCCCTCCCTCCTTGAAGAGTGGAGGGACGTTTGCCATTTTGCAATCCTATGGTACGATTCCGCACCTTAGTGATTCTCGGACGGTCATTACCTGTGCCTCTATGATTTCTACAGCTAACAGGTGATTCACCTACCTGCAAAACATTCAGCTTTCCAATTTTCTTCTTAGTTGTAATAGCCTCTGACTCTCTCAACTCTCACGTATTCTGCTGGTGTCTTCCACAGTGAAGACTACCGCAAAACAGAAATAGCGGTAACATCAGTATTCTCGAAGGATACGATTAAATATTCTCGTTTCAACCTGTTGCAGCTAAAATTCACGACTGCTTCCAAGGTCAGTACAGTCAACAAAGATGTATCAGTTCGTTTAAAAACATCCTTAACGCTGCTTAAAACCGATGAAAACAACACAGTCTGTGGTCGCAAGAGTCCACGGACAAAACCGCAGAGAAGGAGCGGTGGGGAGTTCAGGACGGCAAATGCGTTTAAGGAAACGGTGTTTTAAACTCCCTATACCGACAATCTTGCTGGCTAACGTGCATTCACTGGTGAATGAAATCGACGATCTCACAGACATGGTGCGGTATCAGAGGGATATTAGGACCGCATGTGCCCTTTGTTTAACGGAATCCTGGTTAACTCTTTCCGTACCGGATGCAGATATTCAGATCGACGGGTTTACTATGCACCATCAAGATAGATGGACAGAGTATCTCAAAAGCAGAGGTGGAGGAGTATGCCTCATGAGAGCTGTTCTCGGTGCAGGACTATCTCAGTGCTCTCCCAATTCTGCTCACCAGAACTGAAATATCTAGCAATAAAGTGCCGTCCATTTTACTCACCGCGGGAATTATCTGGGGTCATTCTTGTAGCAGTTCACATTCCACCTCAGGCCAATGTCATCAGGCTTTAGATGATCTCAGCAATGGGAGCAACATCCACGAAACCCTAACGCGTTCACCATAGTTTTGGGAGATTTTAACTAGGCTAGACTGAGAGAAAAAAAAATCACAAAGCAATTACCATCAACAGGTCACTTGCAATACCAGAGAAAACACCACACTGGACAATTGCTACACCACCATCAAGAATGCCTACCATGCTATTCCGCGCCTTCACTTTGGGTAGTCTGATCACTCGTCTGTACTTTTACTCCCTGAATATAGGCAGAGACAGAAGACTACAGCACAAGTAATGAGGACCAAGAAGGTTAGAACAAGGGAAACAGAAGAGCGCCTACAGACTGCTTTGAGTCGGTGGACTGGACTGTATTCAAGGATTTATCTTTGAATCTGTATGAGTATGCTACAGTTGATACCGAGTTCATTAAAACCTGTGTGGATGAGTGTGTGCCTACAAAGTCTTACTGCACATTCCAAAACCAAAAGCCGTGTATGAACCAGGAGGTAGGTCATCTGCTAAGGCTAGATCCGTGGGATTCAGGTCCGGCAGCCCAAGCCTGTACCAGAAAACCAGGTATGATTTGCGGAGGGCCATTTCAAGGGCGAAGGAACAATTTCGAACACGATTTAAGGCGATATCAAATGCACGGCAACTCTGGCAGGGACTGCAAAATATTACTTCCTACAAAGCAAAACCCAATGGTATGAATGGCAGCGATGTTTCACTACCATATGAACTCAACACCTTCTATGCACGCTTTGAAAGGGAGAAGACATTTACAGCTGTGAAGATCCTTGCTGCACCTGATGACCCTGTGATCTTTGTCTCGGAGACCGATGTTAAACTGTCTTTAAATAGAGTGGACCCTCGTACGGCTGAACGTTCCGTGGAGTACGTGGTATGGCTTTGAAAACCTGTGCCAGCCAACTAGCGGGAGTATTCAAGGACATTTTCAACTTCTCACTGCAACAGGCAGAAGTTCCCACTTGCTTTAAAAAGACAACAGATATACCAGTGCCAAAGAAGAATAATGTGGCCTGTCTGAACGACTATCGCCCATTAGCACTCACATCGACAGTGATGAAATATTTGAGAGGTCGATTATGACTAGACTGGACTCTTTCTTCAGCAAGGACCAGGACCATTGAAATTTGCCTATCGTCACAATAGGTCAACGGCTGACGCAATCTCCATGGCTCTTCACACGGCTTTAGACCACCTAGAAAACAGAACATACGTCAGGATGCCGTTCATCGACTATAGCTCAGCATTTAATACCATCATTTCCACCAATCCTAACTGAGAAGTTGCAGAACCTGGGCCTCTGTACCCCCCTCTGTAAGTACATCGTCGACTTCCTAACCGGAAGGCCACAGTCAGTGCGGATTGGTGATAACATATCCTCTTCGCTCACGATGAACACTGGCGCACCTCAGGCTGTGTGCTTAGCCCTCTGCTCTACTCTCTGTATACTCATGATTGTGCGGCTGGTTATAGTTCAAAAACCAACCACAAATTTTCTGAAGATACAACCATTGTTGATAGAATCTCAGGTGGTGACGAGAGGGCGTCCAGGAGTGAGATATGCCAGCTAGTGGGATGGTTCCGCAGCAACAACTTGACACTCAACGTCAGTGAGACGAAAGAGCTGATTGTGAACTTCAGGAAGGGTAAGACGAAGGAACATGTACTAATCCTCATAGAGGGATCAGAAGTAGAGAAAGTTAGCAGCTTCTAGTTCCTGGGTATCAAGATCTCTCAGGATCTAACCTGGTCCCAGCATATTGATGTAGTCATAAAGAAGAGAAGACAGCGTCTACACTTTATTCGGAGTTGAATAAAGGCTGAAGCGATTTAGCATGTCAATATATGCGCTGAAAAACTTCTGTAGTTGCACCGTGGAGAGCATTCTGACAAGTTGCATCACTGTCTAGTATGAATAACCACTGTACCAAAAGAATTTGCAGAATGTTATGAATCTAGCCAGTTCATTGTTGGGTACTAGCCGACAAAGTATCCAGGACATCTTTAGGAAGCGGTATCTCAGAAAGAGAGAGTCCATTATTAAAGACGTCCAGCACCAGGGCATGCACTTTTCACACTTTTACCATCAGGTAGCAGATACAGAAGTCTGAGAGCACACATTCAGCGATTCAGGAACAGCTTCTTCCCCTTTACCATCCTATTCCGAAATGGATTTTCAAGCTTCGGACACTACCTCACTTTTTAATATACAGTAGTTCTGTTTTTGCGCATTTTTAAAATAATCTATTTAATAAATGTAATTGATTTGTTCATTTATTATTATGTTTTATTTATTTTTTTCTCTGTATGCTAATTATGTATCGCACTGAGCAGCTGCTGCTAAGCTGACAAATTTCACATCACATGCAGATGATAATAAACCTAGTTCTGATTCTGATCTGTCTTTTTTTATCGTGCATTACTCCCTGTCCAGAGTTATTTTACAGCAGTCTAATAACCACTCTTGCCTGTCTTGAGCTCCTTATACTCTATATCAGAAAATAAATACTGCTACTGGTTAGCGTACCATGATATGTCATCACTTCTGTCCTTACTTCTTCGTTTTATTTGCAATCTGAACGAAGACGCTTGAGATAATATGGAAGCGGCAGGGGGCAGTACCGAAAGTGAGGAACAGCCTAAGATTTGGCTGATTTAAGTGCCGGGCTAGATTGAAAACATCATGGTTTGGGGGCTGGAGGCCATGGACGAGATAGTTCAGCTCACTCCTCTGTGAGTTTTTCTCATTTCTCCACTGGCCAGCAACTAACGTGCTCCTGAATAGGCTGCAGCGATCATTGGTTTCATGGAGGTGGACTCACTATCGAGAATTTCAGATCTTAAAATTATTTGTTTACTTTTGCTGTTTGCACGATCTGTTTTTTTTTGTGTACATTTGTTGTTCTATGGTCTTCTTTTTTTAATGTGCTCTGTTAGATTTCTTTGTTTTGTGGCTGCCTGTAAAGAGATAAATCTCTAAAGTACTTTGAACTTTTGACCATTGATTCTATTGGTATTTAAAAACTTCTCAATTCTCTCTCTTCCCATTTTTTTTTTTTAATTATATGTCCCCTCTTTTACTTTGCCTCATCCTTCTTTTAAAAGTTCTTCTTTGGGACATAACTTTACCGTGCCTTCTGAATTGCTCCCAGAAGTTAAAACATTGATATACAGTTACACAGATCACTGAAGGTGCGAGACATCCAGACATAATAAAGGCATCCAAAGGGGTGCTTGTGTTTTCTTAGCCGTGCACTGAATAGAAGTCTTGAAATTACTTTTCAGAACATTATTTCTGCCAGCGCTTTAACAATATGTACAATTTCGGGCCACAGTACAGAAAGCGTGAATTTGAGATTTACCTGGAAGTTATGGGAGATCCTGAGTTGCAAGGAGAGACTACATTGGCACCATAATAACTCACCCGGAGCATACAAATGTTACCCTCAGGCTCGGCCAGCTCGGGTTCGTCTCGGGGAAAACAGCCTCTGGCCCCGCCAAACTGAGAAAACACGTTTGTGTGTATGCTGTGTAATGCACTGCCCAGATACAAACCCACAGCGCAAAATATCAGACAGTACACCATATGCAATTACACGATTGAACTTTATGCATCTTAGTCTGAATATAGGGTTAGTAATGAAAATAAAAAGGGCCCATTTCGAGGACAAGTCAAACGTGCACCTGGAGCTCCTTCATCCGCTATTCTTCCACCATCGATCTCCTTCGAGCGTCCTCGACCTTCGGGCCGTCAGATCCCAGTCCACTCCTTCCGGAGGTCTACCAGCTCTTTCTACACGTGTCTTCCCTCTTCATCTCTCCTCGACCAAAGACCGCGAAAAATCTCTTGCTAGATTCACAAGACAGAGCAACAATCTTTGATTAGCTAACATGCATACCACAGTCCTGTTATCCCCAGCTATAACCAAAACATTTCTGATACAGCGAAACCGTTACCATAATCATCATGAGGTAACTTCAACGCAATACTCCTTTACTTCTCGGGAAAAACCAGATGGCAACGCCGTGGTCGGTCCTGGGGTGACGTGAGCCGGTATAAGATCTGGCTGTTCAACTCCAACCGAGGCAATTCTTTTCAGTAATGGAGGCAATGAAGCGTGTTTCGTCTTCTCCGCCTGAGCCATGTCTCACTTTTTAACCGCAGACCAAATAGTGCCAATGCCCAGGCCATTTCACTGAGCAGCTACCTCTTCCCCAGAACTCAATTCCGGCAGCCGATCGGTCTTCAAGTTGTCAAGTTACTGCAAACTGGGGGTAGAGCGTTATTTGAAGCCCCCAATTGATACACTGCTCGATCGGGCCTCTCCTTTTCCTCAGCCTTCACGGTGATGGCAAACTGACACATTGCCTTCACCCCAGGAAGAGGAACGCTCTCCCACTCCTCGTCTCTGTCCAGTCCCTCATGTATAGTCGGGACAAAGCATCCGCAACAATGTTCAGGCTACCCGGGCGGTACTTCAGGCTGAAAGCATAGACAAACAACGCTACCGATAGTCTGTGGCATGCAGTTTCGCTGAATTCAGGGTACAAGTTAGGGGATTGCTGTCGTCAGCACCTCAAACTTTGCCGCGTAGAGATAGTCACTCAGCTTATTGACCACCGCCCACTTGAACGCCAGGATTTCCAACTTGTGCGTGGGATTGTTTCGCTCGGAGGGTGACAATCTCCAGCTGACAAAGGCAACAGGCCTCCACCCGGTGCCCTAATCTTTATACACTCCCTAAGACATCTCGGCTGGCATCTGTGTGTAGTACATACGGCAATCGGGGCTCCGCAAAAGCCTGCACCGTGCTTGAGTCAGCAACCGTTTCGGCGACTGAACAGCCTCCTCATATATTGCATCTTACCTCCGTCCAATGGGCTCTGACGGGTTTCGATCATCTCCACCCTCCCGTCCTTTTTTCCTTTTACTTTCTTTTATTCCAAGGGAGGGTAACCCCACAGAAGCTGAATCAAGGGGTGACTCATTTTGGCATAGCCCTTCACAAATCACCGATAATAACCACAGAACCCAACAAACGAGCGCAGAGTTCTCACAGTCTGAGACCCCGGCCAAGTATTCACCGCTTCGATCTTAGTCGGGTCGGCAACTACTCCATTGCGCGAGATTATATGTCCGACATATTAACAAACGTTTTGCAGAACTGGCACTTGTCCAGGGAAAGTTTTAACCCTTCAGCTTTCAGGCGACCAAGCACCTTCAGAAGACTTGCTTCGTGCTCATCCAAGGTGGATCCAAATACTATGAGCTCATCCAAATACACCAACACCTCAGGCAAGTTCCGTTTACCCCACCGACACTCCATGACCCTCTGGAAGGTGGCAGGAGCGCCGGAGATGCCCTGAGGCATCCTTTCGAACTGGATTAAACCCAGGGGCCATATAAATACCATCTTCTCTTCATCGGACACACTCATCGGGACCCGGTAGAATCCAATCCTAAAATCCACAACTTCGACCACTCAGAGAGTGGTACTCGACCCCCGGGACCGTATACTGGCCAGGGACGGTGTTTTTGTTTAGAGTCCTATAGTCAACACACATGCGTACCTCCCTGTTCTTCTTCGGAGCCACTACCATTGGGGAAGCATAGGGGATTTGGGACTTCATTTAACTTACACAAATGCTTTCGCACGTCTTCCCCGTCTGCAGGCGCCAGTCGCCGCGACCTCTCTCTAAACGGGATAACCTTGGTCACCCAGATATTGTAACAAACTCACCAGTGGAAAAGACACCTTCCAGCTTCAACATGTTCCCTACCAGCTTCGTTTTCCAACACGGCGGCACCGGGGCGTCCCCGAAATTGAATGATTCAGCGGTCAACTTTCCCCCATTTTCCAATACTTTCTCCCCCACGTTCCTCATGGGGGCACTAGCCATTACCGTCACCGGGAAAAAATACGCCAGGGGTACCCCGGCTTGAAAGTGACCTCCTCTTCGTAGTGTTCCTGACGATCACTGCCATTCTGCTCGCCTGTACAGCAAAGGGATTCTGCAATTTGGGCTTCAGCAATAGCCTAGCAGGAAATCCCGACTGCCCGTCGTGGTCTTCCGGAGTGTCCATTAAGAAGGCTTCGCCCTGAGGCAGTCCGGAAAATCCAGGGATTCCCATCACATCGCTACTTACCCGGGCCACAACACCCTAGGCTTCGACTGGGTGAACAACATAATCTCTCGGTTAAATTCGGTATCCGGCCCAATGCTGCCACGCACTTTCTCAAAAACATCTACAAACATTGGGTGCAAAGACAAGGCCCTCAAAAAGCTTTCACCCGCCTTCTCCTTGCAGCCCCCCATCAGCCTCCTTACAAGCCTCCCCACCAGAATTGAAACGACGCCCGACTCAACAGGGTCCGGCACACTAGCACTAAAGTCTCAAGCACCTCAGACACTCCCACATTGGCCTCTGAGAACTCCAGTTCCACTGACAAATAACCGTCGTATGGATAATCCCTCGGACTGATACCCAAAATCACCAACGCACTGAATGGCATGAAGGGGAAATGCTTCAATCCTGAGTATAAATCGAACGGTACTGTAACGTGACCTGCGACCCGGTGTCGAGTATGGCTTTATGCGTAATTCCCTCTATGCACAACGACACACTGGATCGCAGTCCCACTAAGCCTTCAGGAATAAGGCCTTTTGCTTTCGGAAGTTCCTTGGTACACTGCTGGGAACGTGTTTCCCTAGAGACATCAGGATGTTCCCTCATTGTGTCCGCTCAAAGTTTTCCCAACGACTCTCACCGCTTGGAGACTCTTGGGCTCTCTCTCCGAGAGGCTTCCTGCGCTTACATTCCCGCAGGAAGTGTCCATCTCCCCCACATTTGTAGCACAAACTACCGGCTGTCAACACCTGGGATATCTCAGTTCTCAGCTCTGCCACCACCTCCTTTACCACTACCCGGGTCCCCAGTCACTTCCCCACAAGGGGTTATTGCCGAGGACTGCACTCTGCTGACGGAGTCCTCTGGCAGCCTCAACGCGTTCTCCTCCTCCCTCACCTCTCTGATCTGCTGAACAAAAGATGGAGGAGGGAGCGTCGTTGGAGACTGTGGGTGAACCGACGCCAACCGGTTGTAGGACTGAGCACCTCTGGCTATCCGGTCCGTTCTTAACTGATCCATCTCAGCCGCCTGAATGACCCCACTGCATTGCAAACAATGTTGCTGCCTCTCTAGTAGAAAAATAATAGCAGAAAGCTTCTCCCTTCTCCTGACGCACGTATTGAATCCCCACCAGGAGCTCTACTGGGCTTCCAGTCCGACAAAAGCGTTTTCCTGTACCTGCAGATACGTGGCGGCTGTCGCTACCGGATGATTTAACGGGACAGTTCTGATAACGTCAGCCTTCAAAGCTTCAACCAATCCCCGTCGCTTTTCATCATCCGAGCACTGCCACTCATCTAACAACTGAGAGATCCGTTCCGCCCACGTCTCGTATTCCTCCTCTCCTTTAGGGGCGGGCGTTATTCCAGAGAATTGGCGGAGCTGCCATAGCTGAGACTAACTCTGATCTTTCCATTTACTCGCCAGAGAATTAAGGGCGGATACTACCTCAGGATTCTCACACTTCACCGGGGGAAGTGAACTAATTAGGCATTCCAAATCCAACCATTCTTCTCCCGCACTCCTCAGAAATGATGGAACCCTGTCTTTGAAATCTCCGCCCCCAGCTACCTCAGCGCTGGTCTGCATTAAAACTCGACCTGCGCCCGCCATTTTATCAAACGTCCGCTCACAATCACAACTTTAACAGTGGAATTAACAGTTCATCCGGAGTACAAATATCTTCCCCACTGGTTCATTGCTCAAGGTAATAACACAGCAACCAACGGTGTCGATCTGGAATATAGCCCCCACAATTGTAACATTCGCTTCTCCTAGCAGTTTAATCTAAGGGTTGATCAATCACCACCCACTCGCTCGGCCAAACTTAATAAATCTCGTTTAGGTAGATGCTGCGCGATGTGGCCTCTATTACAAATCAGTACCCGGAAATTTAAAAAAAAAGAGTGCACAAAATGCGAGTCCATCTTCCCCCACCGTTCACCTCCTTGTGACCGCCACTCGGAGTCCATCCCGTCATTTCTCTATTCCCGTCTTCTCCCTCCAGCTCTCCATCTCATTCTTGCAAAAGCCCGAGAAAACAACTGCTTCCAGAATCACAAGACAGCGCAATGAAGTCCTGATTCGCTAACATGCCTGAGCAGTCCGGTTATCTCCGTCCCTAATCCAAATGTTGATGCTACAGAGAAATCATTAAAAAGCCCATTACAATACAGTGAACCCTTACAGCGCGCTACAATAGTATGTGCAACAGGACAACCACTATAAGATAGAAATACATTTATGCAATTATTTCTGTGCGCGCGCGCATGTGTGTGTGTGTGTGTGTGTGTGTGTGTGTGTGTGTATGTGTGTGTGTGTGTGTGTGTGTGTGTGTGTGTGTGTGTGTGTGAGTGTCACCAGGAAGAAGCTGAAGGACCGAAGGACATTTCAAAATGGGAAACTGCAGGGAGAGAGGTAGGGATCGGTCAGTGTCGTTGGTCTCTGTTCAGAGATGAATAATTAGTCAACATAAGATGAAATCTGAGTGCAGCTGCTTCGTGACAAAGCTCGGTCTTTGAAATTAAATCTACCGGCCTATTTCCACCAGAGACGCTGTTGAGGAAATGCCAAACAATTTTGATTTATTTGTCTCCAATCGCTCCAATATTTAAAACAGAGACAATGGTATTGAATTAAAGTTTTTGTTCAAGCAACTATAACTACGGAAGTTACTGAGGTGTATAACCGTGTCTCTGGAGACAGATCCTTTGTATAAATCAGGGCCGCTTGGAATGCATCAACTGTCTGTCGGAGCTGTGAATAGAGGTGCAACAGAAATTACAGGTTCGCACTGAAATGGTGTATCCGGTCATCTGGCGGATAGAAGACGTTTACTATCCTTTTATTTCAGCCTTTGGAATTCCCGGTAAGCCACAATGTCACCTGCCGTGGGTGAATGTTGAAGTTTAACTCCAATGTTGTGATTGATTATGCCACTGGTTTGAACAGTCATATTCCCGTCTAGGTATTCCGCATTTCAGGAATGGAGTGGAAACACCGACACTATAATGCTGGGATTTGGATCTAAAAACAAACCGCTGCAGGAGATCAGCGAATCGGCCAATTTCTGTGGGACTGAGCGGGTCAGGCAGCGTTCTTCCAGCGGTTTGTGATCAGTAATGAGGCGTTCAGCTCTCTGTTTTTGCTGTTGTAGCAGCTGTACGGCATTTGCAAATATTGTGTTTATACAGCCCGCGAAGCTAATGCCAATTGACCGCCTGCATTTGAATGTGAGTGATAGTCTACTTAGGAGCAACATTCAAACCACCGCCTCTAGTAACACTTCAGCAAATGTGAGGAGTTCCGTGTTGTAACATGAAAGTGTTGTTGAATTTTAGTAAATGTCTGCGATATGACGGAATATAAAGGGGATGATGGACAACACAATGAAGTCGATGCTGTGTCAATTAACACAACCGACGTGGTGCTCCATAGTTATCAATACTGTGAAATGTTTTTTTTTTAATTATATCTACATCTGACACCGCGACAAACATCTGAATACGCACCGACTTTGAATTCCTCTCGTCTGCGTCGCTGTGATGGATTCAGTGGGAGGCGTCATGTCTGTCTGTGAGGTTGCATCACTCTAGCTGTATCTGTTGGGACTATCAAAGTCCTGTTGTAAAGTCTGTGAGGTGGAAAATGCCGGAATAAGAAACAAACTCGGGGAATGTTGGAAATACTAAACCTCAAACGGCTTGTTTGGAAATAGAAAAAAGTTAACCCTTGTGCCAGGGTTCTTTGTGAGAACAGTTCTGAGGAGAGATACTTTAACTGTTTTCCTGCCTATTCTCTTTCGCCTGGGTGAGTGCTTCCAGTATTTCCTGTTTTTGTTCCGTCCTTCGGCTGTTCTGTCGCTGACAGGCATCACCATGGAAGTTGATGATTGTGTGATGGAAGATCCCGCCATTAGCGACCGGATTTATTCATTTTATCCAAACGAGACGCGGAAGGCGCCGGTAGAAAATGTTCCATCCAGTATTGACTCTGAGGAGGTAGTTACTCAGTTTTAGCTCTCCGCTGCCACTTCACATTTCGGTCATCAGTGAAGAATCCGTTCTCAGATCATAATGACTTTACTTTAGTGTAAACTCCTGTCTGTCTCCGCCAGCTCTCTCGACTCTCCCAACGCGAAAAGCAACAATAAAATTGAAATATTACAGGATCCCCACAACTGTTGCATTGGCTTCTGCTCAGTATTTTCTCAACTTGCTGTTCCCTGTGTTTCTTCCAGCGAACTTAGTGGCGATTGTGATCCTATCCCGGGGAAAGTGCGGTCTCTCCAAATGTGTCTCTCGTTACCTGGTGGGAATGGCAGCGGCCGATTTCCTGGTCGTTATCTCCGATCCGCTGCTGAGCTGGACTGCTCGGATTTATTTTGACCGATCATTTCTGGACATCACTCCAGTGTGCAGACTCAATGAATGGTTGATTTTCGCGAGCACTGCCACCTCAGTCTGGCTGACCGCTGCTTTCACCGTCGATCGATTTGTGGCTATTTGCTGTGAGATGCTGAAAACAAAATATTGCACCGAGAGAACGGCGGCTGTGGTTATCGGGACAGTGAGTGTGCTGGCCGGTTTGCAGACTGTCCCCTAGGGCTTCGTACACCAGCTTGTACAAATAACTGATAGTGTTCCCTGGGGCTGTGTTTATACACCGAGCTACGCATACTCTCCCTCATGGGCGGCATTTGAATTGTTTGACCTCATTTTAACCCCTTGTGTCCCATTCTTTCTGATTTTGCTGTTCAATATTCTGACTGTCAGGCGGATTCTAGTGGCCAGTCAAGCCCGCAGGAGGCTCCGGGGACAAAAGAGTGGTGAGAATGACAAAGACCGGGAGATGGAGAACCGACGCAAATCCATCGTTTTGCTCTTTAGCATAACCGGTAGTTTCATACTGTTGTGGGGAACACGGGTGGTATTTTCTATCTACAGACGGATTTCAACGAGTTTTTATACTGCTGTCACGGATTCCAGTTACATCACAGGACACACATCGGAAATGCTGCAGCTTCTCAATTCCTGCACCAACACGTGTATTTACGCCCTGACTCAGAGCAAATTCCGAGACGAACTGAAGAATGCGGTGAAATACCCACTGAATCGGATTTTGAAACTCATGAAACGTGAGAAATAAATGTTGCAAAGTATTACAATTCACCTGCTTTCACGCTCCCTATTCTATCTCCCCACTTGTGGGTAAATGGAAACAATGTAAATAACAGAGTTTCCAAACATAAATGACAGAATCTGCATTCGCTCGAAATATAAAATAACACGCAAAACAACAGATCATGATGAAGGGACTCGACAGGAATCATCGAATTTTCCGAACACAAAATACTGTAGGAATACAGCAGGCCAGTCAGCATTTATGGAAATAATAAACTCTTGATGTTTCGGGCCGAGTCCCTTCACCAGAGTCCTGTCAACTGTTTACTCTTTTCTCGTTTTGTGTGTGTAGCCTTAGAGATACAAACCAGCTGTTTGCAGTTGATCCTAACGGCATTACTGACGTCGCCATCCTAGAAACATTACTTTTATTCCTCACGTCCCGTCCTGTTAATTGAAGCTTGAGGCTAACCTGTTACCTCCGCTTCTGGTTCTGACAGAACTGCCTGATCTTAGGGTATATTTTCGTCTCTGCCAATCACTCCTGCTCCCGTCAAAACCCTTCCTGTCCTCCACCTTCTTTTTTCTCCGCCTTCTTTACCTGTAAGTTTTCCTATCTTTCTGTAAGAGAAGTTTCCTGTGTTACAATTGAGGCATAGAGTACTGTTACATTCACTTGTCTTCAGTGGCAGACAGAGAGATAAAGTGAAAGTGAGAGCGAACAGGAAAACGCGAGGGCTGTGGGCGCGAAAGAGAGAGCGAATGAGACATCGCGAGGGAGACGGTGCCATGGAGATGACTCTAGAGTGAGCACGAGAGAGAGGTCGTCCGGGAGAGTGTGTGGGAGAGGGTGCGGACGACGCTGAGCGCCAGGGAGAGCGACAGAAGGAGACATCGCGAGGAGAAGAGCCCTCTAGAGAGCTGGCGTGATGGAGAGAGCGAGAGGGATAGTACACGAAGAAGATATCGCGAGAGTGAGCGCGAGGGAATAGGCGTGTGGGTCAGACAGAGGAAATAGAATGAGAGAGACAGATAGCGAGATAGTCAAGCGACTAAGGCATCGTGAGAGAGACAGAACAGAGAGAGAGAGAGAGTCAGAGCGAGAGAGAGAGAGAGAGAGAGAGAGAGAGATAGAGAGAGAGAGAGAGAGAGAGAGAGAGAGAGAGAGAGAGAGAGAGAGAGAGAGAGAGAGAGAGAGAGAGAGAGAGAGAGAGAGAGAGAGAGAGGGGGGGGTGGGTGGGAGAGCGAGAGAGAGACAGAGAGAGGGAGAGCAGTCTGTGTGACACTGCCGGATCTGTGGTTCCACTCTTCCACAAGATCGGCTTGTATAATGGATGCTTAGTGTTCTTTTGGATTATATACAGCTACTACTGTAGGCAACAGATTTTTTTGTTCTATATTAAAATCGTACGAGTACTAACAACTTGTGTGGCTTCAACAAGTGTGCAGTCTCCTTTGTTTGCCAATGCATAAGTAAATTGCCTGAGCTGAATCAAAGAATAATACAATGAATGAATTTTCAAACAATATTCATTGCACACAGGATATTAGAAAGCACATACATACACAAGGATAGAAAGATATGAATCACATGAAGCAAACATTTTAGCGGGGGCAGACTCACGAGTATGTGTGTAAATAAGCGAGAATACAGGATGATGCGTTACCCCAAACATGCAATGGCGAAACATTTCTCTGAGAAGGTACGGGCCACTCAGAAAGGGCAGGGTGAACAGCCAGAGGTCATGTTCATTGTTGGAAATTGCAACATTGAGACAAGGTCCTGTAAGGACAATTTAACGAGTAGGGCAGAAAGTTAGGAAATAGGAACTCTCGGGTGGTAATTTCAGGATTATTTCAGGGGTCACATGCTTGCGAGGTCAGATATGGTAAGCTGGTACTCTTAAATATGTGGCTAACAATTTGGTCAGGAGTGCGGGTACCATAAACACAGATCATTGGACTCTCTTCCAGGATCAGTGGGACTGGTGTAACAGGAATTGGTCACAGTGAAGGGAAGTAATATTCTCACAGGGAAGCATGCTGGAGTCACCCTGACGATTTTTATCGTGTGGCATGTGGCGGGGTGTTGGGATCCAGACCTGCGGGTCAGTCAGAAGCATTGAGCGGATGGGTCATTATTTGTTTGGTGTGTTCAGGAAGGTTTCCAGAAACAGTATGTAGATGGTCCACTAGGGAGTGTACCATACTTGGTATGGAATTGGGAAATGAACATAGCAAGATGATCGGATATTAATTGGGAAAGATTTTTGATCTTAATTCTGGAGGGTTTCAGGTGGTTATCATTAAGAATATGTTTCGACCTGCAGGTCGATGATTGTAAATTTGTAGAAGAATTGATCAGGTGTCATAAATAGTGCTCTTGGTGATTATGTTACTGGATTGCTACTGGATGGAGCTGATGTTAGCTGATATCTGACATATGAGAGTCACGTGCAGCCCAGGCGGTAAAAATTTAGTAGTTCCGGGTCCTTGTGAGGAGGATAGAGAAGGACAGGGATGGTTAGGATCTGCGGGTGATGAGAAATATTGTATTTGTTTAGAAATGCAAGAGGAGCCACATGTAAGCGGCAAGAAGTTAAAATTGGACAAGGTCTTGGAGGAGCGTAGAGCAGGAAGCAAGAAACACGTCACACTGTGAATCGGGAGAGTGAAGAGTTACCAGGAAATGCCCTCATTCAGGAAGATCACTGAGAATCCCAAGGCATCTTATGCATACACAAAAACAACAGTATAGTGGATAGAGGACAAAACCACCCTAGGGCAATGTTGGAAGTTTATGCCTGGAGTCAGAGTTTGCATGCGGATTAGAAAATGAATGTTGGTGTTCACTAAGGAAAAGGACAAGGAGTAAAGCGTGATGAGAAAGGCGGTGTGGCGACGTTCTCTGGCGTGTTGATATTAAAGAGAAGGGGCTGTTGGGTCTCTCAAGCCATTTTAATGGGTAAGTCCTTTGGAGGAATTTAGTACTTTGGGAAACACAGACCACATGCAGTAAAATATGATGTTTAAAATCAATATAAGAACTATATATACACAAATATATATATACATATATATATATATATATATACAACTATAAGAACAGAGATATTAACAAGATTTGGCCCGTACAGTAAGGGAAAGGAATGGTCTTTCTCTGGTATAAACATGCCCTGCATATGTGACTGCTCGAAAAGTCAGCATTTGACTACAGGGACAGTGAAATTTACAATATCTGGACCTTCACTACCAGGACACAGAGCAATATAACTTACAGCACTCTACAGTGACCACACGGTCCTGCATACACCCAGCATTGTACTGCACCGCTAAATACTAGAGCAACCACTGCACTTCCAGGACAAATACTGTACAACCGTGATAATGGGTTTCAATTCATGGACACTATCTATCCCGTTAATACCGCTGGACATCTCTCAGGATGTAACAGACAGTGGTCCACGGAGGACCTTGAATAGTTCCGAGTCAGCATGGACGTACGAAGGGGAAATCATGCTTGACTAATTTCTGGAATTCTTTGAGTATGCATCTATGAAAATGGACAAGGGAGAGCCAGTGGATGTAGTGTCCCTGGATTTTCAGAAAGCCTTTGATAAGGTCCCACATGGGAGATTAGTAGGCAAAGTTAGAACACATGGTATTGGGGGTAGGGTACTGACATGGATAGAAAATTTGTTGGCAGACAGAAAGCAAAGAGTAGGGATTAACGGGTCCATTTCAGAATGGCAGGCAATGACTAGTGGGGTACCGCAGGTCTCGGTGCTGGGACCGCGGTTATTCACAACATACATTCATGATTTAGATGAAGGGATTAAAAGTAATATTAGCAAATTTTTAGATGACACAAAGCTGGGTGGCACTATGAAATGTGAGGAGGATGTTATGAGAATGCAGGTTAATTTGGACAGGTTTGACGAGTTGGCAGATGTAGTTTAATGTAGATAAATGTGAGGTTATCCACTTTAGTGGCAACGACAGGAAGGCGGATTACTATATGAATGGTGTCAAGTTAGGAAAAGGGGAAGTGTAACGAGATCTCGGTGTCCTTGTTCATCAGTCACCGAAAGTAAGTATGCAGGTACAGCAGGCAGGGAAGAAATCTGATGGCATGTTGGCCTTCATTACAAGCGCAGTTGAGTACAGGAACAAAGAGATCCTTCTGCAGTTGTGCAGGGCCCTGGTGAGACCACGTCTGGAGTATTGTGTGCAGTTTTCGTCTCCAAATTTGAGGAAGGACATTCTTGCTATTGAGGGAGTGCAGCTTAGCTTCACGAGTTTAATTCCCGGGTTGGCGGGACTGTCGTAAGTTGAAAGATTGGAGCGACTGGGCTTTTATACACTGGAATGTAGAAGGATGAGAGGGGATCTAACTGAAACATATAAGATTATTAAGGTATTAAACACGCCAGAGGCAGGAAACATGTTCCCGATGTTGGGGGAGTCCAGAACTAGAGAACATGGTTTAAGTATAAGGAGTCGGCCATTTAGAACGGAGTTGAGGATTTTTTCTTTGATTTGTGCAGTTTTTCTTTGACTCCTTTGCGTTTCTTTGCATTTTCTGTGCATGCCCACAACAAAATATAATGGTAGCTTTTGTACTTTAACAATAAATTTACGTTGAACATTGAACTTCACAGAACATATCTTGTCATGAGTGGTGGAGTACGATAGGACTTTTCTCTTTGTCAGGAAGGAGGATGAGAGGTGACTTGATGGAGGTATATAAAATGATAGGCATCAAGTGAAGGACCATCCAGAGAATGTTCAGCAAAGTGGAAGTCGCTACAACAGAACGCATAATTCTAAGGTGAGTGGAGAAAATGTACAGGGTGAGGATAATTTTGAAACACAGAAAATGTGTGGAGTTTACTGTAAGGGATGGTGGCAAAGGCAGATGCTTTGGGGACTATTAAAAGACCTTGCACTGCGGCATGACACTTGCAATTGATCAATTTCATTGGGAGACATTTTGATAACAGTCATCCTCAAAGGAGGACACAATCTTGGGGGAATCTACTTAGCTAAGAGCAAGTTAATGATCACCTACCACATTTTAATTCATTCTCATCTTCCACCGTCAACTTATCCGGACCTGACATCCATTTTTTACAGTCTTGATAAAGGGCCTCAGACAGAAATTTTGACAGTTTACTATTTTCATTAGATGCTGAGTTCCTCCTGCATTTTGTGCGTGTTGCAAGCTAATGAGAACTATGTTTGGCAGGACCTGAGGACAGCGTAGACCGGAGGCAGCTGTAACTCACACCTGACCTGTGAGAGTTACTTAATGCTGAATGGGTGGAGGAGTGAAAGTATGTCTGAAGCCGGAATAAGAGACCAGATCACCAAATAATAGTGATTATAGAAATAAGCATCAGGATACGCTGACATTCCACGCAGATTGCCATGATCCCGACGGGCAATTCCCCATCTTGCCATGATGTCACTGATTGTGCCTTAATTCCTATCGGCTGATTCCCTGTGATTGCTTGTACCGTACGTTACCGTACACCTGGTTCCAATTAGCAAACACAGGATAAAACTTGGGCGTCACAGCCATGCTTTGCCAGTTCTTTGGTCGACGCTAGTGTGAATAAACCTCGTTTCCTGAATCCTTAGGACTGTCAGTTCTAAGCTCCGTATCATTTCCTGGATACATCCTCGTAAACCTTGTCTCTGTGTGAAGACTCTCCTGGATATCGGTTCCCCGATCGCGACGGTGTTAACGCCTCACGACTCTGCCTCGGCGCTTGTGTCCTGCATTTGGGTTCGTCCTCAGCCTCGTCTTTGCAACCCATATAGGAGGGGAATTGAAAACCTGGCGGACTGGTCCCATACAACAACTCTTCTACAATGTCAGCTGGACCAAGGTGCTGATTATTGACATCAGAGTCGCTAACGAGACGCCTATGAGCCGGTACTGATCAGCAGCTTTAAATTCCCCGGTGTATTTGTTTCAACTGACCTGTCCTAGTCCATCACGGAGAGAGCACGGCAGTGCCTCCGCGTTCTCAGAGGTTTATGAAGATTCTGTATCACATCTCAAACATCGACAAACTTCGCTCGCTGTGCAATGGAGAGGATGTTCACAGAATCTCCTGGAAACCGGTTCCTCGTTCGCGACGGTGCTAACTCCTCACGACTCTGCCTCCGCGCCTGTGTCCTGCACTTGGGTTCGTCCTCAGCCTCGTCCTTGCAACACAACGAACTGCCCAAGAATGAACCCAGGGGACACTGACGCCTTGCAACAGGCCCTCGTAAGCCAAGGCTCCCTACTGGGCGTACATGATCAACTGCTCGGAGAATTCATGAGAGATCTTCGTCCCCTGTACGAGAATGTAGAGAAGGTCAGTGAGCAGGTTGACCGGGTAGCCGCTCCCCTTACTCCGTCCCTTCCATGAATATAGTCTGATCGAACCGCAGAGCCTGGGATGGCTACACTCCTTGGGTCGGCAATATCATCACCTCAAGGGCCATACCTACCCAAACAAACACCCTAAGCTGGGGACCCAGGGAAGTGCCAATACTTCCTGCTACAATGCTCCTTGGTTTTCGAGCAACAGCCACGTACCTACACCTCGGACAGATCAAAAATTGCGTAAATCATGGATCTGTTACGCGGACATGCCTTAGCGTGGGCAACAGCGATCTGGAACAACCTACCAGAATTTTGTTCCTCCTTCTCCTCATTCGTCTCCGAAATGTGGAAGGCTTTTTTCTGAGCGGCCCATTCGCGGGTAGGATGCCGCTACGCACTTACTGAGTCTCTGTCAGGGTTCGTGAAGTGTAGCAAAATACTCCATGAGTTCCGTACATTAGCGGCCGATTATGGGTGGAATGACGAGGTACTACGGGAGGTTTTCCGACAGGGCCTCTCAGGTAAGATAAAAGATGAATTGGCAGCGAGGGATGACGTGGAGAGCGGATTTCATTACCAGTCTCCTTCCTTCACACCGAAACACCACCGTACACGCCGAGGAAGACCGCTTCCCCAAGACAGTGCTTTTTGTAGCCCTCCCTAAACACCCTTCGGCACGAGAGACCGCAGACCTTCTCGTCCGCCACGTCGTCCACCTACACGGAGTTCCTGCGGATATCGTCTCCGATCGGGGTCCCAAATTCGTCTCGGAGGTAAGGAAGTCCTTTTGCCATCTCTGCGTGCCTCCGTTAGCCTGTCATACAGCTTCCATCCGCAGATGAACGGACAAACGGAACGGGGCAACCAGGATTTGGAGGCGGCGCTACGTTGCATAAAAGTCAACAGCTGTCTACCTGGAGTGACCACCTCGCGTGGGTGGAGTACGCCCAAACCTCCCTGGTTAGTACTGCCACCGGAAGATCGCATTTTGAATGCTCCCTTGGGTACCAACCCCCGCTGTTCCTCGTTCAAGAAGAGGAGATTGCGGTACCGTCGGATCAGGTCCAAATCGCTCGGTGCCTCAAGGTTTGGGGCGACACACGTAGTGCCCTGCTCCGAGCAGCCGATCGCAACCGGAGGATTACAGATCGACACCGCACTCCGGCACCTGAGTATCGATCTGAGCAGAAGATGTGGCATTCATCCAAAGACATCCCTCTCGAAAAGGAGCCCAAGAAACTCACCTCTCGCTTCCCGGGACCGTTCGAGGTCGCAAATATAATCAACCCAACAGCAGTCCGACTGAAACTACATAAATCTATGCATATCACAAATATCTCTCTCTCTCTCTCTCTCTCTCTCTCTCTCTCTCTCTCTCTCTCTCTCTCTCTCTCTCTCTTCTCTCTATCTCTCTCTCTCTCTCTCTCTCTCTCTCTCTCTCTCTCTCTCTCTCTCTCCCTCCCTCACTTCAATCCCATGCATTTGAACTGAACTTTTCTTACATACCATCGTAAGACTGTGTCACTTACCACGAGCTTGAATAAGCTTGGAAACTTTATTTAAACCTATCTATGCATAACACCGTTATCTCTTGATTTAACGGGTTTCTGTTAATATACGACGGAGTTACTATTAAAATAGTGTTTTGTTAGCAGACAAACCAGACTCCATGTGTGTTCTATTGCTGCTGATAGTTTTACTGGGATATGAACAAATTGTTGCGAGCCATTTTAAAATTGTGAGGGCTTAATTGATTAATCAATTGTCGAATTGATTGGGGAACATCCGTTTTGATTTATTTGAGTGCGAAAGCAGCAGTAATGGAGCTTGGGGTTGGTAAGTTCCTGCAGAACCAACCCCTGGATGATGCTAACAGGGTTATGCTGTGGGAAATTGCTCAAAAGTTAAAATTTAAGGCGAACACTAGAATGAGAAAGGTTCCGATACAGACGTTAATAGCACATTATTATATATCCAGGGGAATGTTCGAAGAAAATGTGGCGGAAATGTTTGCTGAAAATAATCCTGCCGTGGCGGAGCAGCTTCAGTTAGAAAAAAAGATAAAGAGGGAAAATGTGAAAGAGAAAAGACAACATGAGTTGCAATTAAAACAGCTCGATGCTGACGAAGCTGAAAAAAAGGGGGACGAAGCAGAAAGACAGAGAGAGTTCGAGAGGGAGAGATGGCAGCAGGGAGGTCATATGCCAGACCTTGGTGATAGGTATAGTGTCAGTCGAGAAATTAAGTTGGTACCTCGATTTGATGAAACCGAGTTTGATAAGTACTTCTTGCATTTTGAAAAAGTGGCCGAAGGACCAGTGGGCTGTTTTGTCACAAAGTGTAATTAAAGGGAAGGCTCAGCAACTGTATTCTGCTCTGACACTTGAAGAGACAACTGATTATAATACCGTGAAAGACGCAGTGCTTAAGGTTTACGAGTTGGTTTCCGAGGCGTACAGACAAAATTTCTGAGATCAGAGGAAGTTTGGGAATCAAACGTATGTGGAGTTTGCCTGTGAGAAACGTGTTTTTTCACAGGACACAGACGCACGAAGGCTGGTGGCGGAGAGTGCCACTTAAGTACTCACAAAGGTGGGGCTGAGGATCGATTAAAAGGAATCGATCCTGACTATTGGTGCGTGTAAAGGGCGACCCGGAGGAATCTACCGGTGTGTCCAACCCTTGCCTGGATTGTGAGGTTATCACTTGAAGACGGTGCTCTTACGTTGGTCTCCTTTTATTGACTTGGACTATTTGAAGGACAACGAAGAGGATCGACGTCACCTATTTATTCAGATTACAAGTATCTCTCTCTCACCTCAATCCGATGCATCTGAACTGAACTTTTCTTACCTGCCATCGTAAGTCTGTATCACTTATTATTTCAGCTTGAATAAGACTGAGAACTTCATTTACACCTGTATATGCATAACACCGTTAACTCTTGATTTACCTGGTTTAAGTTACTATATTACGTAGTTACTAATAAAAAAGTGTTCAGTTAACAAGAAACCCAGACTCCAGGTGTGTTTTATTGCTGCTGATACTTTTAGAGGGTTGTGTGCATGTAACAATACCGAAGTAAAGTATTAATTAAGTGCCTCTACAAGTTTTGGTTACACTGTTAGAGGAAAGATGCCATTACGCAGGAAATAAGGCAGGGGAAGTTTACAAGGTCAATATTAGGACATCAATGTCTGACTGATGAACAGTTTACGATTGTTTTCCTTGGAATTTGTGAGAATGAGGGGCAAAATTATAGAGCTGATTGAAAGAATCAAGTTCACCAATAGTGTGAATGCACAGAGACTTTTTAACAGGAATTCGGAATCAGGAACTAGAGGAGACCAGATGGTGAGAGGGCAGAGATCGAAAAGGGAATCTGCTCCTCTGTGTCTTTCAGTCACAAGGCTGTGTCAGTCTTTCAAGCTCTCCCCAGGTGCAGCCATTCTTCATAGTGAATGCATCCTTTCTCAGGGATGAAGTCTTTGGAGCTTCTGAAGCTCTTGGTTTCTGTGGGATTGGGTTGCTGAGGTTAGGATGTCCAACTCTACTCAATTTGCATCCGGGCTTCGGACAGCACTGGGACATTGAAAATGTACGAATACTGATGTCCCTCTCCCCGTCAGTCTGCAATCATATCCCGGCAATAACTGCAGGGTTAAACACATTTCTCACAACGCAATGCATCCATTCACTCTATTTCTACTCTTCATATATACATCTGTCAAATCAGCCCTTATCTTCATACGCTCCAAGGAACAAGGGAAAATGCCTTGAGATTATGCTTGACCTGCTCACCAAAGACGTTTTATCTCCCCTCTTTGCCTTTGCTGATCACCTGTTTGAGCAATTCCCTTTTATCTTTGTATTCAGTGAGGCTCCAGTACGATTTAGTTTCCGGAATCCCTTTAGTTGGTCTGTGGAAGTATCTAGCAGCACAGATATGATTATAAATAGAGATTCTTCCTGTGGTAGTGTTTAAGTTTCTCCTCACAATCTGGTGTTACACTGGACTATCTGTACCCTCACCCTCTATATGTTGTCTGTGAGGAGGCCGCGCTGAACTGTTCTTAGTGCCAGGGAAGGACTGACATCACTTTCAGCGACTCCTTAAGTGTTTCTTTGTAGAGTGGAAATGCATTCCTTATAATTATGGAGCAGACTGGGAAGAGTAAAAGCAGGGAATCCTTCAGTACGGACTGGGTGTGAGACAGAGAGGTCGACTAGACTGCTGTCTTTCAGTTCTGTTATGCATATACCATTGGAAACTGGTGGATGTGTTGAATTGCAGGTGGAGCTTCAAGAGGAGGAGCGGCTCTCGGCTGTCTGTCACTCTGACTGTCTCATCCTCTTCCCAAGTCTGTTTCTCTGTACCTTTCTCTTAGATAGTCTCTTTGTAATGAAAATTGTTTTAAAAGTCATTCAGTGTACTTTTTTACTTCTGCTCAGTATAGTTACACAGGCATTCGCAAACAAAGCACACTGCACAGGTATTAAAACAAAACAAATTATGAGAACCCGCACAATTTCAATGCTGAAAGACAAGTGTCTGCAGTAGTAGCAGTACAGAAATCAAAATTATACTTATCATCCAGTAAACAAGCCGATTTCTGCAAGTTGGAGGGTCGACGATCTGATAATGCCAAGGCAGCCTGTTCTCCCTCTCAGTCTTTCTTTCTCTATCACACTGTCTGTATTCCTCTCCCTTTCTGTCTTTCATTCTCTCTCTACTCTCTCTCTCTCTCTCTCTCTCTCTCTCTCTCTCTCTCTCTCTCTCTCTCTCTCTCTCTCTCTCTCTCTCTCTCTCTCTCTCTCTCTCTCTCTCTCTCTCTCTCTCTCTCTCTCTCTCTCTCTCTCTCTCTCTCAGACTTTTCTCCCCTTTCTTGATCTTCTTCTCTGGTTTTCTCCCTTACTTTGTCAATATCCGTCTTGCTCTCACTCACACCCCTTTCAGACTTTCTGTTACTATGTCTGTCTGTTTCTCTCTCTCTTTCCCTTTGGCTTTCTTTGGGCACCGTGGTAAGAAATTTCTCTTATTATGAATAGTTAAGTGAGTAGAAGATGAACTGATCTCCAAAAGTCATAAAGTTAAGGATGAAACATTCGTTTCAAAATTTTAAGCATGGTTGGTGTATCATTTTTCTTGTGTACAATTGGAGAGTGAAAAAAAAGGAATTGAGCACAATGCAAAAGTTTGGAAACCCCAAGTTATTGAGCTCTCAGTTAACTTTTATCAAGGTCTCAGACTTTAATTAGGTTGTTGTGGCTATGGCTTGTTACACGGTCATCGTTAGGAAAGGCCAGGTGATGCAAAATTCAAAGCTTTATAAATATATTGTTTCCTCTAACTTTGTCTCAACGATCATCAGCCATGGGCTCCTCTAAGCAGTTGTCCAGCACTCTTAAGATTAAAATAAATGATGCTCACAACACAGGAGAAGGCTGTAAGAAGAGGGAAAAGCGTTTTCAGGTAGCCGTTTTTTCAGTTCATAATGTAGTTAAGAAATGGCAGTTAATAAGAATGTGGAGGTCAAGTTGAGGTCTGGAAAACAAAGACGTCCTTCCGAGAGAACTGCTCGTATGATTGCTAGAAAGGCAAATCAAAACCCCCGTTTGACTGCAAAAGACCTTCAGGAAGATTTAGCAGACTCTGGAGTGGTGTGCAGTTCCACTGTGCAGTGACATCTGCACAATTATGACCTTCAAAGAAGAGTTATCAGAAGAAAACGTTTCCTGCGTCCTCACCATAAAATTCAGCGTCAGAAATTTGCAAAGGAACATCTAAACACGCCTGGTGCATTTTGGGAACAGGTCCTGTGAACTGATGAAGTTAAAATAGAATATTTGGCCGCAATGAGGAAAGATATGTTTGGATAAAAATGGTGCAGAATTTCATGAAAAGAACATCTCTCCAACTGTTAAGCACCGGGGTGGACCGATCATGCTTTGGGATTGTGTTGCAGCCAGAGGCACGGGCGACATTTCACTGGTAGAGGGAAGAAGGAATTCAATTATGTAACAGCAAATTCTGGAATCAAACATCACACCTTCTGTAATAAATCTGAAGATGAATAGAAGATGGCTTCTACAACAGGATAATGATTTTAAACACTGCTCAAAATCTACAGTGGACAAGCTGAAGAGGCGCAAGCTGAAGTTTTTGCCCCCGACCTAAACATCATCGAAAATTTGTGAATAGTCCTCAAAGGAGCAGTGCATGCAAGACGACGCAAGAATCTCACAGAACTGGAAGTCTTTTGCAAGGGAAAGTGGGCATAAATCCCCCAAAAAAGCATTGAAAATGTCCTGGTCTGGTACGTGTAGTCCGCCTTCTGGCTCACGGTCCGGTCCGTGGACACCAGACTCCGAGTCTTCCGGCTGTCCCTTGGCTTATGTCTTAATCGCCGGCACCTGATTATCGTCTTAGGGCCGGGAAAATAAGTGGCCCTGGGTTCGATTGTATGTGCTGGTTCGTCTTGTCATTATCCTGTCCTTGTCTCTGTGGGGTTCGTCTCGTCAATATCATGCCCTTGCCTCTCTGTGGGCTTGTCCCGTCGGTGTCCTGTCCTCGCCTCCATGGGATAGGTCAGGCCGTCATTGCCGTTACCCTGAGTCTGGACTGTTCCCTTCCTTACCTCCGTAGCCCTGCCTGTAACTCACGCCAAAAGCCCTGCCGGCTACCCACGCTCAAAGCCCTGCCTACAACCCACGCTTGAAGCCCTGCCTGCAACCTATGTCTGGGGCCTTGCCTTGCCTCGCCTCGCCTCTGCCTAGAGCCTTGCCTCGCCTCACCTCCCCTCTGACTCGAGCCTTGCCTCGCCTTGCTTCTGCCTGGAGCCTTGCCTCGTCTTGCGTGTGTCTGGACACTCGACCTGTTTGGAACTGTCTCCCCGTGTCTACGCCTTCGCTTCGTAGGACCTGCCGGTTTGCCGCTACCTAGCGTTGGGAACTGTCTCGTCGTGTTCAGCGTTCTGTGTAATGAGTCACAGCCCTACGTTATGTATCTAAAGAGGGTACCCTGCTCTCTGTTCCGTGTAATGAGTCCCGACCCTACGGCTTGTATACAATGAGGGGTCCCGGCTCTGTGTTCCACGTTCCTGTCTCTCCCTCGACCCAGGCTCTGTATTCTGCGTTCCTCTCCTTCCTCGACCAAGGCTCTGTGTTCTCGTCATGTCCATGTGCCTCGCCCAGCACAGGAGTACATTGTCCAGCTCGGTGCTGGAACTCCCTCGTCCTGTGCTGGCATTCCCTTGTCCTGTCCAGGAGTCTCATGTCCAGTCCTGTGCCTCTCCTTGTCCTATAGCCACGTCTTGTCCTCGCCTGCTTCTGGGGTCCGAGACCAAGTCAAGTCCCTGGTTCTGGCTCATTGTCCAGTCTCTGGCTCGGAGTCCAAGCCCAGGCTTCTAGTTCCCATTTCCATGTCCCTGGTTCCGCTATCCGAATCAAGTCTTAGCCCAGGCCTCGAATCCTTGTCTCGTCCGGGGCCTGCGTCATGTCCAGCGTCCTTTCTCTCCAGCTTTCTCTCCAGCTTTCCTTGCTTCCCTCTCACGCCTGGTCCTACAGTGTATGTGTCTTGCTTTTGGATCCATTCCCAATGCCCCCCATTGCAACAGAAAGACTCTCAACTAGCTAATGAAAGCGTTTACAAGTTGTGATACGTGACTAAGTGCCAAAAATGCAGTGTGTCCAAACATTTGCTTCGGGCCCTTTTCTTTTTTTTTTGTCATTTTGAAACTGTAAAAAGTTGGAAATTAAAAAGTAATCTCGCTGAAAATATTAAAGAAGTCTGTCATCTTTAACTTTATGTTTTTGGGAAATCAGGTCATCTTTCACTCGCTTAGCTATTCACAGCAACCAAAATTTTGAAAATGGGTTCCCAACCCTTTGCATGCCAATATCCCTGCCTCAAATGCACCAAATAACTTGGCTTCCACGGCCACACGTGGCAACAAATTCCACAGATTTACCACCGTCTAACTAAAGTAATCTCTCCGCATCTCTAACTTAAATCGATGTCCTGGACTCCTTTACCATGGGGAAAAAAAATCTTTGCCATATCTAATTTGTTCAGGCCTTTTAACATTTGGAACGTTTCTATGAGCGTTCTCCTGAACTCCTGGGAATACAGCCCACGAGCTGCCAGGTGTAGCTCATACGGTAAGCCTTTCATTCCTGGAACAATTCTTGTGAATCTTCTCTGAAACCCTCTCCAGTGTTATTTTTTTCCCCTTTCAAAAATAAGGAGCCTAAAAATGCACACAATCCTTTAAGTGTGATATTATGTGCGCGTTATAGAGCCTCAATATTACATCATTACCCAAAACCAGGTGGTAGTACAATCCCATTAGTTTGATTTCACCCTTCCTGTTCTTGAGTTCTACTGAAATGTACTCATTCTCTGAACCTCCACTAGGTGTCCCCTTTGTGCAGCTGTGATATTGTCCCGGAAATGTAGTCCAATTTACACCTCTTTTACTTCCTTTACTATGTTTTCAGAATCCTCAAAAGCCTGTTCGATTCATCACCCATTCCTGCCCGTCTCTCAACTAAGTCTCTGTAACGGCCACAAAACTGATCTCTGTTCATCGCCTTTACCCATAATATTTCCAAAGCACACTATTGAAACTATACGTCTCATAATACCTGTTAATTAGGTTTTGCCTGGCAATACATCCACTGAAATCTACCTTAGTGGCCAGTCCTTCACTTACTGACCTGGTGTTCTCATTTTCAATCCCATGCAAAACTAGTTTAACCCTCCTCCCCCTCCCCACCGAGTAGCATTAGAAATCCTCCCAGCTAACATATTCTTTCTCGACACCTCCCCCCCCCCCCGAGATTTAGGTGCAACACATCCCTCTTCTACAGGTCACCCCTTGCCCAGAAAAAGGTTCCAATGATGCAAGCTTGAAGCCCTCGTCGATGCACCATCTATTCCATCACTCGATTGATTGTGCTATCATCCTATTCCGAACTACACTGACCTGTGGTACCGGGGGTAATCCATAAATTACTACCTCAGAGGTCATTCTCTTCACGCCTTTTACAAATTCTATATAATCAGTCTGAAAAAAGTCATCCCTTTTTTGACAATGACATTAGTTTCAATATGCCAATTTTTGCATTAGTATTTACTCAGGAAACTGGAAGGATGGGAGACAAGCAGTAGTGCCATGCAACAAATAGAGATTAAAAATGAGGAGGTGCTTGCTGGCTGACAGCGAATAAACGAATATAAATCCCTTGAGCCTGACATGATATTTCATCGCAGCTTGAGAGAGACTAATGTAGAAATTGCAGGAGGCCTGGCAGAAATATTTAAGATGTCCTTGGCCATAGGTGCGGTGCGGAGGATTGGAGCGTAGTTCATGTTGTTCCGTTGTTTAAAAAAGGCTCCAAAATTAAACCGGGTAATTACAGGCCCGTGCGCCTGACATCAGTAGTAGGTAAGTTATTGAAAGGTGTTCTGAGAGATCGGACATACAAATATTTGGACAGCCAAGGGGTGATTAAGGATAGTCAGCATTGCTTCGTGCGTGGTAGATCGTGTTTAACGAATCCTGTAGAGATTTTCGAGGAGGCTGTCAAGAAAGTAGATGAAGGAAAGGCTGTGGATATTCTCTACATGGATTTTAGTAATGCCTTTGACAAGGTCCCACATGCGAGGCTAGTTCAGACGGTTCTGACTCTAGGTATTCATGGAGAGGTTGTAAACTGGATTCAAGATTGGCTAGGTGGGAGAAGACAGAGAGTGGTAGGGAATGATTGCTCATCAGACTGGAGGCCTCTGACTAGTGGTGTGTCTCAGGGATCTGTGCTGGGACCATTGTTCCTTGATGTCTATATCAGTGATCTAGATGATAATGTAGTAAATTGTATCAGCAAGTTTGCTGATGACACTAAGAGTGGAGGCATTGTGGACAGCGAGGAAGGCTTTCAAAGCTTGCAGAGGGATCGAGACCAACTGGAAAAATGGGCCAAAAATAGCAGATGGAATTGAATGCAGACAACTGTGAACTGCTGCATTTTGGAAGGACAAATCAAGGTAGTACATACACAGTAAACGGTAGGGCACTGATGAGTGCGGAGGAACAAAGTGATCGCAGAGATCAGATACACAATCCCTGAAAATGGCGTTACAGGTAGACGGGGCAGTAGAGAAGCCTTTTGGCATCCTGGCATTCATAAATCAAAGTATTGAGTATAGGAGTTAGGATGTTATGATGAGGCTGTATAAAACATTGGTGAGGCCAAATTTGGAGTATTGTGTACAGTTCTGGTCACCTAACTATAGGAAGGATACCAGTAAGATTCAACGAGTGCAGATAAGATTTACAAGGATGTTTCCGGGTCTTCAGCAGTTCATTACAGGGAAGATTGAGGAGGTTAGGACTTTATTCCTTGGAGCGTAGAAGAACGAGGGGGATTTGATAGAGGTTTGCAAAATTATAAGGAGTATAGACAGTAAATGCGAGTAGGCTCTTTCCACTGAGATAAGGAGAGATAAATATGAGAGGACATTGCTTTAGGGTGAAAGGGGGAAGGTTTTGAGGGAGCATTAGGGAACTTCTTCTCTCAGAAAGTGGTGGGAGTGTGGAACGAGCTGCCATTTAACGTGGTATATGGGTGCTCACTCTTACGTTTTAATAATAAATTGGATAGATACATGGATGGGGTCTGGAGGGTTATGGACTGGGTGCAGGTAATTTGGACTAACAGAATAAAGATTCCGCACAGGCTAGAAGGGTCGAATGGTCTTTTTTGTGTTGTAGTGTTCTATGCTTCTATGGTTCCACGCACCACAGCCTCTGATTGTTCACACTTCCCCTTGGGAATATCCTGCAGCCGCTCTGATACATATAAACCATATAATAAACCATATAACAATCACAGCACGGAAACAGGCCATTCCGGCCCTCCTAGTCCGTGCCGAACTCTTAATCTCACCTAGTCCCACCTACCCGCACTCAGCCCATAACCCTCCACTCCTTTCCTATCCATATACCTATCCAATTTTACCTTAAATGACACAACTGATCTGGCCTCTACTACTTCTACAGGAAGCTCATTCCACACAACTGATCTGGACCCTAGAGCCCGAGAAGCAATACAGCATTCAGGAGGCTCTTTTGCAGCCATAGTATCTCCAGTATGCACCTCTATCAAGTCTCCTTCATTAATGCAAAACCTGATTTTACCCTTACCTACCACAGGGGAACCATCAGAGTTTATTTGTTGCATTTTTAACTGTAAAAACTCATTGAATCGTGTGCCGGCAAACGTTACCAGTCGTGTTTATGGACTCAAGCTGACTGGAGAATTTTAGGTGACCAGATCAGTTTTCTAACATTGACCAAATGCGAGCTGGATAGTGCATTCATTGGCTACAAGATGACATTCATTGTGCACATGGGAGACAGGGGGACAGAGGTGATGTGAGACAGTCGATTTACCACGGTCAGGGTCAGTGCCATATCCAGACCTTCCAAGACTAAGCCTGAGTTCATTGCAAGGGTCTGAATTACATTCTCACCTTCCCTGTGAGTATTCAGAAGAAATATTGTCTTACTATTGGACCGGTAAGATATGAATGAATGAGATAGGATCAAGTGCTTTCCCAGCATATCTGACAAATAAACTCTTCTTGGACGGCTAGCTGGGAGCTGGGATCAATTATAACTGAAGCTTTGATGCCATAAGGCATCATTCCTGATGTAGATGGCAGAGTTTCCTATTAAAATGTTGTCTGTAATCGACACCGGGGCTTGGCTGTAATCCGAATAGGAATGAATATTCTAATAGTATTCATCTTGTGTGAATTTGCTTTCCTTGGAGCGAAGAATGGCAGGAGTGATGTTTGATATTTTAAACAGTTGCGAAGGTCATATATGTATAAATAATAGGAAACCTTTCCACTTAAATCTGGAGGTTTCACGCCCATGCCGAAGTGAAGCGACGCTGGCGGTGGGTCTAAGCCAGCGCAGCAGATTCATTGCAAATGGTGGATGATGAAGAATCAGAGAGGGCCTGAATGACTCTGGGAAACACGAGGACTGATCTCCAAAGATAGAGGTTTAGTTCAGTCTGTCCTGTAACAGACAGATGGACACTTGCCTCTGTTGGATGAATGTACTGAATGCCCGGGCAGGTAGCTCTGCTGCAACAAAAAAAAAAAAACACAAGTTTGTCCATACATGAAGCGCTCTGTACAGTGCTGGTCAGTACACCACAGGGACATCAGACACACCAATATTAAAAGTAGGAGAAGGAATTCCCACCGAGCTGTACAATTGGACTTCTCCATTCGATATTAGACAAAAAATCTTTAGAACCCCAACTCCATATCTCAATATACCTACAGTAAACGTTGACCAATTTGTTTTGTCAAATACCCACGAAATGATGTCGAAAAGATATTCAAATCTGCGTTCCCCTTTCACTTAAGGGGGAAGAATGTTGCAAAGGCACAGAAGTTTTTAAGAAATCACACTGAAAACACGTGCCATGGGGCTTAATAGCAACACTTATGGTACTGTTATGAGATCAGCACTGCATGATGAACTATTGGCCGAACAATCTGCCACTTAATTATCTCCTACCTTATGATTTAACTTTCTCTGCGGCTGTTATTCTTTGTTCTGCGTTTTATTTCTGTTTCAACCTGTACTACCACAATGCACTGGATTATTTTTTGAACCAGTATGCAACTACACCAACAAGAGGCGAGGCCTGTCTAGATCTGATATTCTGTAAAATTCGAGGGAGAATTTTGAGGAAGAAAGTTATTCATCTTCCAGGAACAAAAGATCATAACATTGTTAATCTCAAAGTACTATGGGGAGAATATCAGTAAAAACCAAAGACATTAAATTGGATTTCAGAAAGGCAAAGTTGTGCAAAAGCAAAGGGCTCAGAAGGCAAACTAGAAGAAATTGGTTGACATTGAGACAGTTCAATAACAATGGCGCCGATTTAAAGAGCTAATTCACACTGTGCAGCAAATGTTCATTTCCAGGGTCAGGAGAAGCAATAAAAATGGGAAAACAATGTGGTGTTAATGTAGGTAGCGGAGGACATGGGGAACATAACTTTTATTTTAATAAAGTGTTCACCTCTTAGCAATATGCCAGTAAGAGCAGAGGAAAATAAAGTTGCTTAAAGTGACTCAGAGATCGCAGAATATAAGGTCCTGCTGCCGCTGAAATATCTGGAAGATAATAAATCTCAGAAAACATATATCCAAGGGTACTTCAAGAAGTGTATGAGTAACAATGCAAACACCGAAGAAGTATTTTTTCAAAGTTCTGTAATAATTGGTGAAATCTTTAGGGATTTGAAGTGGGCTAAGAACTGTGATTGCAGTGGCCCTGTTTAATTACGGACCAGGAAGCTTAACATGCATTACAGATAAGATAAGGGAAACACTAATAACAAAGAAAACACGTTTGAAAAGCATCTGATAAGATCAGGCACGTTAGCGGAAAGCCTGCTTGTATTCAGAAGGGATAAATCACGTTTTACTAATAGGTTGCAGCTCTATTAAGAGACAACAAAAATTTATAGCAATAGAGAAATTGATATCATTTACTGGGACTTTCAGAAGTTTTTGACAAGGAACCCTACAAGAGGTTAATAATAAAATTGTAGAAGGTAATGATTCAGGGTATGGGATGCGATTACGAGTAGAAATTGCCCAAAAACAGAAAGCAAAGAGTTATGATGAGAGGACCATTTACACACCTGGAAAATGTTAAAAAGTGCGGTTCCACAAGAATCAGTTTTGGGACGGCTGCTGTTTTTAATTGACATTAATGATTTGGATAAGCACATAACAAATGAACTCGTGCAGTTCGCAGTTGACACACAATTAGAGAGATAGGCTGAAAACATTTGGGCATCAGAATCAATATAGATTGATATATTTCTTCTCAATTTATTCTGACATTTGAGAAATTTAAGATGCCTATTCAAGACTGTTACATCAGCAACATAACACACAAAACTCTGGAGGAACTCAGCAAAGTTTCTTGTGTTGCCTTCGATTTCCAGCAACTGCAGATTTTCTCGTGTTTGGAAATTAGCAAAGTACTCATTTGACTGTTTCCATAGTGATCTCCTTTTCCCTATGGTATCTTTTTCGAATCCGTTTGCGTTTTTTTATTAAATTGTATTGACTTTATTACTTACACCTTTCGTATACGTGCATACAAATCTTTACATTAGGTGCAATGTGCAATGTTCAATTTATAGTAATTTACAATAGATAGCATGTTTCACAGGACAGTGATTATAGCAGAAATACAATTGTACAAAAAGCTAAAGGACAGCTCAGAATGTGCTCAGTTCTTGTCGCCTCAGTATAGGAAAGATGTGGACACCATAGAAAGGGTGCAGAGAGGATGCTGCAAATCTTCTCTGCACCCTTTCTACGGTTTCCATAGAAGACCGAGTTCACTCAATTTATTCTGATAAGGCAGGCTCCTCCATTCTGGCAAGGATGCTGCCAAAATTGAGGAGCATGCCTTATGAGAATAGGTTCAGTGAACTCGGCCTTTTCTCCTTGGAGCGACAGAGAATGAGAGGTGACCTCATAGATGCTCATAAGATGTTGAGAAGCATTGCTCGTGCGGATAATCAGAGGCTTTTTTCACAGGGCTGGAATGGCTAGCATGAGAGGGCACAGTATTAAGGTGCTTGGATGTCGGTACAGAGATGTCGGGGTTGTTTTTTTTTTTTACGTAGAGGCTGGTGAGTGCCTGGGATGGGCTGCCGGCAAAGGTGGTACAGGGGGATATGATGGGGGTTTAGGTACATGGAGCTCGGAATAATAGAGGATTATGGGTGACCCAAAGTAATTTCTAAGGTAACGACATGTTTGGCAGAGCTTTGTGGCACGAAGGACCGGTATTGTGGTGTAGGTTTACAATGATTCTAAGTTTTTAAAATGTGAAACTGCACGGAAAGAGGTAGGGATCGTTGATTGTTGCTGGTCTCGGTTCAGAAAAGAATAATTAGCCAACAAGAGATGAAATATGTAAATGCAGCTGCTCCGTGATAAAGCTCAGTCTTTGAAATTAAATATACCGGCCTACTTCCAACAGAGACGCTGCTGAGATAATTTTAAAGAATGATGATGTATTTATCTCCAATTGCCCTGATATATACATTAGACTCAATAGTGTTGAATTAAAGTGTTTGTTCAAGCAACTGGAACTAAGATAGTGAGGTATATAAACGTATCTCTGGAGACCGATCCTTTCTATAAATCAGTGCCAATTTGAATGCATCAGCTATCTGCGGGAGCTGTGAGTACAGGAGAAACAGAAGTCACAAATTCTGGATAAAATGATGTACCCACTCATCCGGCAGATAGAAGGTGTTTACTATCCTTTTATTTCCGCCTTTGGAATTCCCGGTAAGCCATAGTGTCAGCTGCCGTCTGTGGGAGTTGAAATATTATTGCAATGTTGTGATTGTTTCTGTCGCGGGTTTTCAGTTTCACATGTCCAGTCAAATTGTTCCGTATTTCAGGAATGGAATGGAAACTCCGGACTATGGATTCTGGGATCTGTATCTGAATCAAACATGCTGCAAGCATTCAGTAGATCCTGCATTATTCCTAGAGCTGTGATCAACAATGGGGTGTTCGGGTGTCTGCGTTTTTGGTACTGTAGCAGCTGTACTGCATTTGGAAATATTGTGTTTATATGGGAGATTATACAAGTTGATTGTCTACATCTGAATGCGTGCGGTTTACTAAGTGAGGTGCAAGAATCAAACTATCGACTGGTAGTAACACTTTAGCAAATGCAAGGAGTTCAGTGCTGTAAGACGAAACTGTTGTGGATTTTTAATAAATGTGTACGGTATGACTAAATGTAAAGCAGCTGATGGACAGCAGAATGAACTCGTCGCAGAGTCAATTAACACAACCGACATTGTGCTTCATATTTATCGATACTGTGGAAGGTATTCTATTATATCTACATGTGACACCGTTAGAGACATCTGACTGCGGCACCGAGTTTACTGCTGGACGTTGAACTCCACTCCCCTGCTCCCCTGTGATGGGTTCAGTGGGAGGAGTCATGTCTGTCTGTGAGCTTGTGTCAGACTGCGCTGTATCTGTTGGAATCAGTCAATGTTCTGTTGTAAAGTCAGTGAGTTGGCAAAACCTGGAATAGGAAACAAACTCGGGAAATGCACGAAACATAAAGCCCCAAGCAGCTTGTATGAAAAGAGAAACCAGTTAACACTCGTGTCAGGGGTCTCTCTCAGAACAATTCTGATGAGAGATACTTTAGCTGTTTTTCCACATACTCTGTTCATCCAGGATGAAAGTTTCCAGCATCCCCTGTTTTCGTTCCGTCCTTCGGCTATTCTGTCGCTGACAGGATTGCCATCGAAATTGACGATTGTCTAATGGAAGAATCCCGCCATCAGCGTCCGGATTTATTAATTTCATCCAGGCGAGACGCGGTAGAAAAAATTCCACCCAGTATTGACTCTGTGGAGGTAGTTTCCCAGTTTTAGCTTTCCGCTGCCACTTCACATTTCGGTCATTAGTAAGTATTATTCAATCAGATCATATGACTTTATTTTACTTTCTCCACCTTTCCACCGCTAAATGCAACAACGAAGTGAAAATATTACAGGATCCGCTCAAACGGCTAAATTGGCTTCTGCTCAGTATTTTCTCCACTTGTTGTTCCCTGTCTCACTTCTAGCGAACTTGGTGGCGATTGTGATCCTGTCCCGGGGAAAGTGCGGTCTCTCCAAATGTGTCACTCGCTACCTGGTGGCAATGGCAGCGTCCGATCTCCTGGTCGTTATCTCGGACCCGCTCCTGAAGTGTACTGCTTCGCTTTATTTACCCCGATCATTCCTGTTCATCACTCCTGTGTGCAGCCTCCGTCTGTGGTTGGTTTTTGCGAGCACTGCGGCCTCTGTCTGGCTGACTGTCGCTTTCACTGTCGATCGATTTGTGGCTATTTGCTGTGAGAAGCTGAAAACAAAATATTGCACCAAGAGAACGGCAGCTGTGGTTATCGGGACAGTGAGTGTGTCGGCTTGTGTGGAGACAATCCCCTGGGGCTTTATATATAAGCCCGGCGAAATAATTGACGGTGTTCCCTGGTATTGTCTTCTTACACTGAGCTACAAAAACTCTCCCTCGTGGGCGGCATTTCAGATGCTTGACCTTATTTTAACCCCTTGTGTTCCATTCTTTCTGATTTTGGTGTCCAACATTCAGACTGTCAGGCGGATTCTACTGGCTAGTCGATCCCGCAGGGGTCTCCGGGGACCAAAGAGTGGAGAGAATGACAAGGACCTGGAGATAGAGAACAGACGCAAATCCATCGTTTTGCTCTTTAGCATAACCGGTAGTTTCATACTGTTGTGGGGAACATACGTGGTATTTTCTGTATATCAGCGGATTTCAATGAGTTTTGTTTATTCTGTCACGGATCCCCGTTACATCACAGGACACACATCGGTAATGCTGCAGATTCTCAGTTCCTGCACCAACACGTGCATTTACGCCGTGACTCAGAGCAAATTCCGAGAGGAACTAAAGAACGCGGTGAAATACCCACTGTATCGGGTCTTAAAACTAATTAAACGTTAGAACTAAATGCTATCAAGTATTACAATTCAGCTGCCTTCATGCTCCTTATTCTATATCCCCACTTGTGTTTAAATGGAAACAATGTGATGAACAGAGTTTTAAAATAAACACTAGATAATCTGCAAATTCTCGGAATACAAAACAAAGTCAGATTCCAATGAAGGGTCTCGGTCCGAAATGTCGGTGATTTACACTTTTCACACACAAAAAAAAATCATCGAGGAACTCAGCAGGCAAGGCAGAATGAGAGAGAGAGTGTGAGAGAGGGAGGAAGAGCAAGAGTGTGAGGGAGAGAGGGGGGCGAGGTGAAGGGAGAGTGGATGGGTAAAGGAGAGGGAAAGTGATGTAGAGGGGTAGAGGGAGAAGGAGAAGGAGAGGGAGACGGTGAGGGAGAGCGAGAGTGAGTGGGTGTGAACTGGCTGCATGATGTTTTTGCATCTGAGGTTCTCTTCCAAAACTGAAATCTGTTTATTTAGTGTTTGATAAGTAGGTTTTGATGTCGGTACTCCTCCGACTCGAGTCATTTGTTGATCTTTCTGATTTAAAATCGTACGAGTTCTAATAAATTTATTTGTTTGAACATGTGTGGAGACTCCTTTGTTTGCGAATGAATATGTAAGTATCCAGAGCTGAATCAAAAAATGACCAATTTTCATTTTATAGTGGCTATCAGGTAAGCACATGAATATACAGGAGGTGAAATATATGAATAACAAGCAGCAAACACTTCAGAGGTGAGGCACAGACAGGAGTATCTGTGGAAATGAGTCGGATTGCGGGAAATGCGTTACCTCCATCATGCCAGGGCCAATTATATCTCCGAGAAGGTACTGGCCATTTCTAAATGGGCAGGGTGAGTAGCTAGAAGTCGTGGTCGTTATTGGAACAAGCAACTGGAGACAAGGTCCTGCAAAAAGAATTTAGAGAGTTGGGCAGAAAGTTAAAAATTAGGTATTCTGGGCTGGTGATCTCAGGACAAATTCCGGTATCCCATGCTTGCAAAGTGTTATGGTACAACTCCAGCTACAATGAATATGGAGTTGAATCAGGTCTTTTATAAACAAACTAACATTTATTAAACACTGCTCTATCAAAAATGAAATGTCAACAAATGATAAACTTAACCGGAAGTTAACTGCTAAACTGCAACTCGAACAGTTCCTTAAGTGGTAAATGCGAACACAGAATTAAGGTGGTAAATATGCAAGTCTAACTGATATATACAGTCAATTAGGGGACACTTTCCTGAAGTAGCCAATTCCTCGAACGTGACGTGACTGCTGATCCCAGCCGAAATATGCCTTGTCCAAAGGATTCACGATGAAGGAAATAAATATGGCTTAAAAGAACTTTGATTTTTCTTGGCAAATAACACTGTACAACCTTTTCTGCTCTTACAAGCAGGGGTTATCTCAGACGCAGGTCACTACTTCCTTGCACGATAATCATAGTAAGGTCGATAATCAGATAATTCGCCGAGATTTATCCGATTCTTCGGGTTCCCGGGCTTTGGTAACGTCTTCACTCTCCAATACAAACGTGTACTGTTACGGATTCAGCAACAATAAATATATGAGTGAGGCAGGGTCTTTAATAACAAATAAAACATTTATTAAACAGTGAAAAACAAACCCCGAAAAGTAAACAAACAACTCACGTAACCGGAAGTCAGCTGCTGTGCGGCAGCTTAAACAGTTCTTAAAGCGATGTTGCAAAAACAGTTCTTCAAAGTAGTATTGCAGAAGTTCAAAATGCTTACAGTCCATTTAATGGAGAGACTTTGTAAGACGATCTAAATTCTCTTTCACGTCGGGTTATTGCGATTCCCAGTCGAACTACTTTTCCCTCGAAGAATTTACGAAGATGAAAAATGAAACGGCTTAAAGGGACTGACCTTTACTTTACAACACTGTACTCAGTCCTTTCTGCTATTTCACAGGGATTAACACAAGCACAGTCAACGAATTCCTTCCGAATGAGGATCAAACAAAGTTCAAACCTGTTTCACCGTCGAAATCGACTTTCCTCGATCTTTTAACTCCCGAACTCCGATCTTCACTCTCCACTGATATTTAACGAGCAGTATTATAAAGAAACTGCTGGCAATGACCTTTTAAACTGCAGGCATTAAATAAAACTCCATCTTTCAACTAACCTGCGTCATAACATTAAATCACGCAGTGGCATGAAGCCAACAATGCAAATCCAGACACGAACTGACCCTCCTCACAGGGAGGGGTACTCCTTTTATGCACTGTAAAAAAAAACTGTCACATGACCTCTACTGGCGGGAAAATGACATCACTCCACTATCACAGGACCTCCACCTTAAGTCCAGTATAGCTTCAACATCTGTCACATGACAAGTACACCACTGTCACGTCTCATTGGTAAGTAACACCTCCCTCCAAAAAAAAATTGGTCTGTCAAGAACAAAAATTTTAACAATTATTTACAAGAAAAACAAATGTATAAATTTTACAACATGCACAATATACATAGTATCATCATACAACACAATACAGTAGGAGTATTACAATTGTAAAAAACACTATCTTTATCTTTACCTTTAATATGAGTTATCACAATATTCTACTCTTGTAACATCAAATTCCAATTTAATAACCTTCCGTTTTTGTTTTTCATCTTACTCAGAAAAACTAACGGATTATGATCAGTGTAAAGAATAAGTTGTTTTTGAGTTGTACCAACACGTACCTCAAGATATTCTAAAGCTAAAACAAGAGATAACAATTCCTTCTCCTTTGTCGAATAGTTTCTTTGATGCTTATTACATTTCCTAGAGAAGTATGCTACTGGATGATCAACCTCATCACCTTCATTCCTTTGCATTAATACTGCTCCTGCAGCCTCATCACTAGAATCGACAGCTAAAGAAAAAGTTTTTTCAAAATCAGGTGCCCTGAGCACAGGTTGTTGGCATATCATTGTTTTCAATTTTTCAAATGCTTCTTGACAAAGCACTGTCCACACAAATTTCAAGTTAATGGAAGGGCAACATTAGTAAAATTGTAACAAAATTTTCGATAATATCCTACCATTCCCAAGAATCTTCTGAGAGTTTTTTTCCCCGTTGGAGTGGGAATCTCTAAAATTTCCCGAACTTTTTCCTGAACAGGGGCTACCTTACCTTGACCCACAACATAACCAAGGTAAGTCACAGTGGCATGTCCAAATTCACTCCTAGCCAAATTAATTGCTAAGTTAGCTTTTGAAAGCCTTTCAAACAATTTCTCCAACGCAATAATGTGTGCTTCCCAAGTAACATTTCCTGTCACTAAAACATCAATATAAGCATCAGTATCTTTCAAACCCTGAATCACAGAGTTAATCATCCTCTGGAAAGTACCTGAGGCATTCTTCATCCCAAATGGAAGAACATTATATTCATATAGCCTAGATGGAGTTACAAATGCAGAACTCCCTCTACCTCTGTCCGTTAATGAAACAAACCAATACCCTTTCTATAAATCAATCTTTGTAAGGAACTTTGCTTTTCCAACTTTATCTACACAATCATCTACTCTAGGAATTGGATATGCAACTGTTTTCGTTACAGCATTCACCTTCCTATAGTCCGTACAAAACCTAATACTGCCATCTGGTTTTGGCCCCACAACACAGGGTGAACGCCAATTCGAGTTAGAAGGTCTAATAATATTGTAACGTTCTCGCTCGGGTGTGACGTAACGCCGAGGTAAATGTCGAGATAAACCAGAGTCAATGCAAACAAGGCCGCAGTAAGATTAATCATTTACTCTTCACTCTTCACATAAACGTATGGTGAAAACTGTTGATAAAACAATACAAGATTGGTACAGTGTTTGTTTCCTTCTAAATATCACATTTACATTGTGATTACTTGCAAAGGTAAAACTACAATAACTACATTACATTAAAGTGCAGCATACAGTCAGAATCTAGCTGCTCCATTGACTGCTTTAGATACACTTCAATACAAACTATCCCGACTCTTTAACTGACGAAAACATAAAACTTATCGACCGTCCTTACTTTTAACAGAATCGGCGTTAACATTTTAACTCAACATATCGATTATCTAATGACTTACAGCGTTGCTTTCACTGTGTCTTTGGTGCATAGAGAAAACCTAACCACCGTTATGGCGGCACATGAGAGTGACCCCCACCCTTGCGTTCAACTCAAACCGGTATTTTCCCACAAGACGCGGCGAACCCGGACGTGACGGCATCGCAGCCGCGATGTATTACAGACAAATAAATTGATTTAAACAATCCTAACTTTAACTAAAAAAATGCTAACAAATTACTAAGCGAAAATATTATAAACTAAATAACTGCCATAAAGGCAGCACAAGTATTATTCTCTAACATATATTTAATTTCCTTCTCAGCCAGTTCACATTTTTCTATGTTCATCCTATATGGGTGTTGTTTAATAGGTTTGGCATCTCCAACATCTACATCATGTGAAGCTATAGTAGTCCTTCTCGGAACATCTGGAGACAAATCCTTATATTTAAAAATTTATTTCTTCATCTGTTGTTTCTGCTCTAGCTGTAAATGTGCTAGTTTCACATTAATATTTTCCAGAATGGTTGAATTTGGTAAACTGACAGAAACAATGTTGGACTTAGAATGAAATTCAGATGAATCAGCTGTCATGTTCCTGGTTAAATCAAACTCATTATCATTAACCACAACAGTCACAGTATCAGATTGTTTCTCAGAAAATGGTTTTATCATATTTATATGGCAAAGATGTGTTGACCTTCTACGATCTGGAGTTCTTATCACGTAATCCACATCATAGATTTTAGACACAATTTCATAAGGACCATGAAATCTAGCTTGTAAAGGATTCGTTTGAACTGGGAAAAGAACCAACACCTTATCTGCAGGCTTAAACATCCTCATCCTAGCTTCTTTATCATACCAAATTTTCATTTTCTCCTGAGCCAATTTTAAATTTTCCTTGGCAATACTTTGGTAATGGACCAACACAATCTATAATAACTTTAGAAAACGGCTCAGCAAATTCTGGAATAGGTTGTAACGGAGCCACTGGTGTAACTTGATTTGGTTTACCCACAATTTGACAAGTATGGCACGTTTTACAAAACATCGCCACATCTTTTCTTAGACCAGGCCAGTAAAAACGTTTTAAAATCTTGTCCACAGTTTTCCTTACCCCTTTATGTCCACCTAAAGGCACACTATCAGCTAAAGCCAAAATATCATTTCGATAAACTTTAGGGACAACTACCTGGTAAACAATATTCCATTCCTCACTTGCAGGAATTGTAGGTGATCTCCACTTCCTTATCAACACTCCTTTTTCCAAGTAATATCCTACTGGCACCATCTCAATTTCACTACCTAGTAGAGCTTGTTCTCTTAATTTTATAATCTCAGGGTCTCTATTCTGCTCTTCTATCATCTCCTTCCGGGACAGAGATAAATCTTCATAGTCAGACTTACTCCCAGAATCTTGTTCAAACAACGAAGGTATGAAAGTCTCTGACACATCCTCAAAACTCGAATCCTGAGTTGAACAGTCACGTGTAACAACCTCATTCTGCGCATCAATCTTTTTAGCCATAGCTCTCCTCACAACACAGGAAGAATCTGTGTTAGAATTCATCTCTGGTTCCTCTGACTCCATTGTGAAATGCACTTCAGTTAAAACTTGTCCACCTGCCAAGGCATTTCATAACAATAAAGAAATATCCTTCACAGGTAAGCTAGGCTGTAATCCTACTTTAACAAATCCTGTAACTAAACATGACTTTAAATTTACCTTATGTAAACGTACAGGCATAAAATCACTCCCAACACCTCTTATATAATTTACCTCACCAGTATTAGACTCTTCATTAAACTTGAATACACTGTCTAACATCAGTGATTGAGAAGCTCCAGTATACCTAAGGGAGAATTTACGAAGATGAAAAATGAAACGGTATAAAGGTACTGACCTTTCCTTTACAACACTGTACTCAATCCTTTCTGCTATTTCACGGGGATTAACACGAGCACAGTCAACGAATTCCTTCCGAATGAAGATCAAACAAAGGTCGAACCTGTTTCACCGTCGAAATCGACTTTCCTCGATCTTTTAACTCCTGAACTCCGATCTTCATCTCCACTGATTTTTAACTAGCAGTATTATAAAGAAACTGCTGGCAATGACCTTTTAAACTGTAGGCATTAACTAAAACTCCATCTTTCAACTAAACTGCGTCATAACATTAAATCACGCAGTGGCTTGAAGCCAACATGGCAAATCACAGGGAGAGGTCCTCCTTTTATATACTGTAAAAAAAAACTGTCACATGACAAGTACACCACTGTCACGTGTCACGGGTACGTAACAGTACTTTAAAATTGAATCAAAGATACATCAACCATAACTGGCAGCATTTTGGCGAATCTGCCGGCACAACGATTCTTACAAAGCAAAACTCGAGTTTTAAACGAAACTGCGTCATGAGACCAAGTATCCAGCATAACAGAATAACTGACGAAATGAATGACGTCACAACACAAAAACTCTTGAGTCACAGCAGGCTTTCCGGTTTTACACCTGTTGAGGACTCTCCATCACATGACTTCACAAGGGCGGGAAATTACATCCCCCACCATCACAAGATCATTACGTCATGGTCATAAGACAGTCACAAGATACCCACTGGGTATGTAACAAAAGAAAGATGTGAGATGGTTTATGGAGGACGGGTTGCTCGAGTACTGAATGGAAGCTGATACTCTGACAAGTAATTTTGCAAGAGCTGACTTGAAGATTTTTAACTTGTGGCATGCGGAGGTGTTAGTATAGAGAGCTACACGTCGGTATGTATCATTGAGCGGAATGTAGAGACGTAGTTCTAAGAAAGCCAAACAGAAGTCAAGATTGGGCTACGTTAGTTAGCACAGTTGCACTAAATGGAAGATGTGTGTTTATTTCAATGTAGGGTGCAGAACAGAGAAGGCAGGCGGATTTAGAGCCTGTATTAGCACATGACACAGTGCGATTACAGAGATCTGGTTGACAGAAGAGTAGGACTGGAAGCTGAACATCCCAGGATTCAGATGATTCTGACAGGCCAGAGGGAGGTAAAATAGATTGGGGAGATGAACTGCGATCAGCGAAAAAGTCACATGTCGATGTCATCCCAGAGGCTCATCCAGTAAGACGACGTGGGTAGAACTTTGAGAGGATTATATTGTAATCGTCCCAATAGCCAGCAAGAGTGATCAACAGATATGTCGACGTGGTATGGGCTGATGTGAAGTCAATAGAATAGCTGTAGTCAGTGAATAATATTCCCAGGATGAGTGGGACTCCTTTACCGTCTGAGACGTGGATGGGACCTTATTTGTTAGTTGTGCTCAGGAAGATTTCCTGCAGGTGTGTATGTAGTTGGCCCACCAGGTAGGGGCGTGGGGCATACTCGACTTAGTCTTGGGAGATGAGCCTGGCAAGATAATAGGAGTTTCATAGGGAAATATATAAGAATTATATTTCTGGAGCATTTTAGACAGTTACTGATAAAAAGGAGACTGGGCCTGCAGGTGGGGGGATCTGACTACATGCAGGTAAACGTGAATTTCAAACTTGCATCGTGGTAAACACACACACACACAGACACACAGAGTGATCTGAGGGGACTGATACAGTGCTGTACTGTTCATAGTTTATTGGTCAATGATTTGATGTCCAGTAGGCAAAGGATAAAAGGGGCATGGGATGAAAATTTAGTTTCTTCTCAAACTGTGGTTCTCAAACGGGCTGGTGGGAACAACCAATCAGAGTGTTCAAAGAGGAACTGAACAGATACTTCAGGGGAAATAACCGGCAGTTCTGTTGGAAGAGAATGGGGAATGGGACACAGGGAATGTTGCACCAGCATCTAGTATAAACCTGATGGTTTGAATGGTGTACCCATCTTGCAATGATCCCATGCTCACCAATGATAACAAAAACTCTGTCTGGTCTGCTATTCATGGAAACTATGAAACTCCTCCCTCCCACTGGTCATCTTACATGATGCAACGGAGTATGGAGAAAGAAAAAACTTGAGAAGTTGTATGCATTAATTTCCGAAGGGTTTTGTAATACCAGCAGGAGAACGAGGAAACAAAGTGTAGGCAAGTTATGGAAAGTTGTAAAAACAACTGAGTGGTGTGTGACTGTAATTTCCCCAATACTAACTGGGATTTTTCGTGTGGAGGCTGAGAGCAGCCAGTTTGTTGTGGATCCTGGAAAATCTGATCTGCATTTACTGCGTCAATTACGTAGGTCTGTAGCAGAGTTAGAGTATCATATAAAATTTCGTCAAACTTCTGTCGATGAACTGTGGTGATAATCCTGATTGGTTGCATCATGGTCTGGCATAGTAGTTCCAATGCCATTGAATGGAATTATCAGTGAAAAGCTGCGGATGCAGCCAGTCCATCACAGGGAAATCCCACAACACTGCTGAGCTCATCTACAAGGAGCGCCGTCACAGGTAAGCAGTATCCATCATAAAGGACCCCACCATCTAGGTGATGCGAGCTTATTGATGCTGCCATCAAGAAGGAATTACTGGAGCATCAGATCCAATAGCACTAGGTCCAGGAATAGCTATTACCACTTAACGATCAGGAACTGCAGGGCACCAGATGGTGAAAGGGCAGAGATCGAATAGACGCTTGTCAGTTTCGCACATCACGCCCACTGGGGCACAGAGCACTGACCCAATTTGTCTGTGCTGTGCCAGTCTGTTAAGCTCTCCCCAGATGTAGCCGGTCATCATGGTGGATATATCCTTTCTCAGGGATGAAGCCTTTGGAGCTTCTGTAGCTCTTGGCTTTTGTTGGATTGGGTTGCAGGGGTTAGGATGTGTTACTCTACTCCTTCGGAGAGTGTTGGAACATTGAATATGTTCGAATACTAAGGTCCCCTCCTGGCAATAATTTCCCCACAGAACTGTAGGATCAAACATGTTTCTCACAGTACAATGCATTCATTCGCCCTATCTATACACTTCATAAATTTGTATATGAATTGCATTTGTATACAATCTCCCCTCATGCTCATACGCTCCAGGGAATAAGGTTGAAATGCCTTGAAATTATTCCTGATCCTGCTCACCAAAGATCATTTATGTCCCCTTTTTGGCTTTTCTAATTCCCTGTTTGTGCAATTTTCCGCTATGTATTCAGTAAGGCTCCAGTCCGACTGAGCTTCTTGAATCATTTAATTTTGCTGTAGTAGTACCGATGTACTTGTATATGCAGTTCCTTTCTGTTACCATATTTCACTTTCTCCTCAAAATCTGCTTTTATACTAAGACCAACTGTACCGTCGCCCTCCAACTGCACTGTCTGATAAGGGCGCGCTGCACTGTTCCTGGTTCCAGGGAAGGACTGGCATTAATTTCACCGACTGCTCGAGTGTTTGTTTGTAGAGTGGAAAATTATTCTTTATTACTCTTGAGCAGAGCTGGGAACAGTGAAACCGAGGAATTCTTCAGTTTGGACCCGGCGTGTGACAGAGTTTGTCTAGTGAGCTGTCTTTTACTTCTGCAGTGCGTATACCATTGGGAATTGTTGGATGTGTTAAAGTGCAGGTGGAGCTGAAGAGGAGGGGCCTCTCTTTGCAGTCCGTCACTCTGACTCGGTTTCATCCTCTTCCCAAAGGACGTCCCTCGGCACCAGACTCGGGCAGTTCGACGTGCTGTATATAAAAGGAGACAGCAGCAGTCAGCATCCATCTGAGTGAAGCAGCATCATGTCTTGGTTGAAGTAAAGAAGGCAAAGGACTGGGAAAAGGAGGGACACGCTGAGGCTTGGTGCAGCCATAGCAAGAACTTATTGCTGAAGGACCACAGAGTAATGTTGTTATGCAACTGGAAAAGGAGTGACTGTGTTGGATGAGGAATCCACTCCATTATTGCATTTGTAGAACATTCCTGAATGTCACATATCTGGTAGCAGTGCTACAGATTGATGTGTAGTAATGTAATAGAACACTACTCGAAGCTATGACATCCAATGGAAAGAATGAAAAGGCTTTCTTTTGATTATTCTTGTAAATTTTATTATGAATAACGTTTGTTTTGTTAATGATCTGCACCCGACTGTGCACCAGTGGAATGATGTGACTACAGATGTGCATAGTCCAGCTCTCATCAGCCTCATCAGAAAGTGCGTATCTGTATTGTAATCCATTTGCCACTATGTGGCCTTCTTTCACAAATGATCAGGGTCTCCCTGTAATCTATAATAACCTTCATGAACAGCCATTTAACTCTTTAAGCTTCCGGACCCTATGCCAATTTGCAAATTGCTCAGGTAGTAATGCAAACTTTAACACCTGTGTTCTACATTTTAATTCTGTCCCTTGCTGCTCAGATTCCCTTAGCAGACATTATTTCCTCGTTCTACCTCTGTCATCTGTACCCATCTGTATCACCACTATTAGACCTTTTCTCCTCCCACTGCAAGTTCCTCCACAAGGCAGATAGGCTGTCCCGAAGCGGGGCATAGGCAGGCAACACGAGCAGTCTTCGACCATATCCAGTGTATATCGGTAAGCAGGGGCTAAAGCATGCTCAGGTGTAACCTGAAGGCTATTGGTGGAAAGGAGCGTCTTATATCAACTTTAATTGGTGTATCTTCACAAAAATAATTACGGACATTGTTCGGTGGAGTGGTGAATAAAGTACCTAACCTATGAAAAGAGGTGCAGCTTGTATTCAGCGATGCAGATAATGGAACACACTGGGGAACATAAAACTATCGAGTCTCTATCACATACAGCTTTACACAGGGGCTTCTTTTTCAGATCTCGCATACTGCCAAGAACATAATAAATAATGTAAAACACCCCACGTGGAGGTAAACATACGTAAAACGTAGTTAAACACTCAAAAATATCTTGAAAAATGCTGCAAATAAACGTTCAATTTGATGTTGTTCCGAGCAGGCTGTGCAGAACAAAGATAATTATTACGCATCACAAATCATATTAATTACATTCAGAAAAAAAATTGTTAACCCGGTGTAGTTCAGCAGATGCAAAAATATGGGATCCGACACATGTTGGTATAAAATGAAAATAATACTCATTATTATAAAGGTTTTCGAATAATTTTAATTGTTGCTCCAATAGAAGTAAACATTCCAAGTAAGGTTTCTTTGCAGATGGGAAGGATGTGAAGCACAGACTTGATGAATCTGCCCGAAAACTCCACTAGTCACACTCGGACTTTTCTCTCTGGCCTCCTGTAGAGCCACTGCCTGGATTGGAACTGCAGTCCAGAAGACAGGAATAGACACATTGTGTGTAATGCTGGAACGTCAGAACGGTTACGGATACTTGTATTCAATATGCAAAATGGTCTGTACTTTAAAAACACGTCACTGACCACTCGGATATCGCCATTGTTTGTCAGGATCTCAGCTCAGTGAACTAAGATGTTGATATCCCTGCAGGCCAAGTTGCCGACGTCATTACTATTCCACGTCCACCGTTGAACATGATGATAATGCTGTCTCCGGAACACAGTGATCATGTTACAGCATGTCGTGGTCATTTGCAAGATATCCATACTTTAAATTACTCTTCTCTGCGTAGAATTCAATTTCAGAATTATCAAAAGAGAGTTCCCTGCAGTCAGCTGATGACGACTATCTAGCTTAAAGGCACCTATAAACGGTTTACTTACCGCTACGTTTGATTGCATATCTAACAACTCAGGACAAGAATTATTCTAGATGTTACTGTCAGGCCGCTTCACCGCTAATGTCAAATGCAGCATCACCACCTACCTCGAACATCAGCTTTTACCTTAAATGTGCAACTGATATGTCATTGTTCCAATGCCAATAGACTCGAAATTGCTAAAATGCATCTGGTCTGGATTCTCTGTAGATAGGCCACTGCACACCTGATTGAAAATTATATGAAATGAACACTGAGAGAAATAACTTGATATTTTGTGTCTCAGACTGGATGTTTATGTATTGTGATGTGTCCCACGCTTCATTTCAGAGTCATTAGTTGTTGGAAGGAATATGAGGCAGCTGTAAATCTGCCAAGAAAAGGTTGTCTTCAAAATGTGAGAGGAAGTGCCAGAAGCGGACAAGTGATGGAGGCCACCAAAATATATTGACAACTCTGGAAGGGTTACATGCTTAGATGAGCCAGACAGCACATATAACAACTTTTGTCCTTGTGTTTCGCCAGTTTTCTATCTTTTCAATCACCGTTTCATGGAGTTGCATGGAGTCTTCTTTTGTCCTCATGGTGTAGCTTTGGCTAGGACGCTCTGTCAACATCAGTTGGACTTGCCAGATACAAGGAGGCCAGGAATGGTGGAACAGTTTCAGAGAACATATAACATAGAAATTTACAGCACTGCGGCCCACAATGTTGGATCGACGACAATGCTGTAGCGTACTCTTGAGACTGCCAGCTGGAAAAATGAGCTGAAAAATGGCAGATGCAGTTTAAAACAGACATTTGTGAGGTATTGTACGTTGGAAGGAAAAATCAAGGTAGAATATACAAGGTAAATGGTAGGGTTTTGACGAGTGTCTCAGAACAGAGGGTTCTAGGAATACATATACAAAATTCCCTAAAAGTAGCGTCACAGGTAGAATGGGTAGTAAAGAGAGCTTCTGGTACAATGGCCTTTGCATATCACAGAATTGAGTTTCACAGTTGGAATGATATGGTGTGATTGCATAAGGCATTGGTGAGGCTGAATTTGGAGTATTGTGTGTAGGTTTGGTCACCGAATTACAGGAAGGATATTAATAATGTTGAAAGAGTGCAGAGACGGTTTACAAGGATGTTGCCGGGACTTGAGAAACTGAGTTACAGGGAAAGGTTGGATAGGTAAGGACTTTATTTCCTGGAGTGCAGAAGAATGAGGGGAGACTTGATAGAGGTATAATAAAATTATGATGGGTATAGATAGATTGAATGCAAGAAGGCTTTTTCCACTGGGGCTACGGGAGAAAAAAAAACTAGAGGACATGGCTTAAGGGTAAAGGGGAAAAGTTTAAAGGGAATATTAATTGGGGGTGGGGTTCTTCACCATAGAGTGGTGGGAGTGTGGATTGAGTAGCCAGTTGAAATTGTAAATGCGGGATCACTTTTAACACTTAAGAAAAACTTGGGCAGGTACATAGATGAGAGGTGTACGGAGGGATGTGGTTCAGGTGCAGGTCAGTGGGGCTAGGTATTAAAATGGTTCGGCACAGACAAAAAGGGCTAAAAGCCCTGTTTCTGTGCTGTAATGTTCTATGGTTCTAAGTTCTATGGTGCTTTTGTGGATTCTGTATAACCATCATCTACTCCATTTGATCCTATCTTTCAAAACTTGGCATACTTTTCTTTTTATCTTCTTGACTAAATTCTTCACCTGGGCATCCAAGTTTCTCTCCTCTTTCCATCCCTGTCCATCATTCTAACAGGAATATGCCTTTCCTGTGGTCTGTGTAATTGATCTTTACACACTCTCCCTATGTCCGATATGAATTTGCCAGAAGATAAGTTATTTCCAATTAACCCTTATTATTTGCTGCCTTATGCCCTCCTCATTTGCCCTTCTTATATTTAAAAATATCCTATCGTTACCTATAGCTATCTTGAAAGTTAGTGAGTTGTGGTCTCTGACACCAACCTGCTCACGCTGAGACTACTGTCACCTGAATAGACTCATTACCTAACACCAGGTAGTAGTACAATCTCATTAGTTTGGCAGTTTGATTTCCTGATCCTGAGTTATCCTCAAATGGACTCCGGGCTTGAACCTCCACTATGCCTCCACTGTGTGTAGCTGTGAAGGTGTCCGTGATTAGTAGTGCAACTCACACCTCTTTTACCTCCTTTCCTAGCATTTCCAAAACTTCAAAAGCTTGGTAGATTAATCACTCATCTTTGCCCATCCCTCAACCAAGTCTCGGTAATAGCCACAACATTACAGACCCATGTATTGATCCATGTTCTGTGTCCATCACCTTTAACCATAACATTCCTGACTTTCAAATACACTCCATTCAAACTGTATGTATCATCATTCTGTTAATTAGATTTTGCCTGACCATACTTTCACGGATATCAACCTTCGTCTCTAATCCGTCACTTACTGACCTGGTGTTGCCATTACCCACCGCCTGCAAAAGGAGATTAAACCCTCCCGAGCAGCAGTAGCAAACCTCCCAGCCAGCATATTAGTTCCTCTCCAGTTCAGGTGCAATAGGTCCCTCTTCGAACGGTCACCGCTTGCCAAGAATAATGTTCAAATGATCCAAGCTTGAAACCATACCCTCTACACGATCTCCTCTGCCATTCATTCATTTGTGCTATCACCCATTCCTACCAACACGAGCCCATAGCACGGGAAGTAATCCAGAAATTTCTACCATGGAGGTGTTCCTTTTCATCCTATTTCCTAACTCTATATACTCAGTTTGTAGAACCTCGTCCACTTTTTTGACAATTATATTGATGCCAATATGCATCACGACTTCTGGCTGTTCACACTTTCCCTTGAGAATATCCTGTTCTGATACAGCTGGTCCCCAGCATCCTGGAGGCTCTTTTGAGCCAGTGACTTCTGGAGCCAGAGTAGCTTCTATTTGCACCCCTAACTGTCAAGTCCCCCATCACACAGGCACTGCCTGACTTTACTCTTGCCTGCCACAGGGGAACAAATACGGTTTCTTCATCTCATTTTGAGCTTGAAAGAAATTCATAGAATCAGGTGCAGGCAAAAGTTACCAAAAGTGTTTGTGGACTCGGTCTGACTACCAGATAGAAAGTGTTTCTTCCAGAGACAAAAGGCGAGCTGGATGGCACATTCGCTGGCCGTTAGAAAGTCCTTCGTGTGCATGGGAGATAGGAGGAAAAAGGTGATATGGACAGTGGCGTTACCGTTGATGGAGTTGGAGCCATATCCATGAGAGTGATCTCCTGCAGAGACTGACTCCAAGTTTGGTCTAGAATGATGAGAAGGTAGAGCCAGTGCCTGATTCCGGGAGCAACTCTCAGCGATCCCAGGACCAGTGGAATTGTCATATTGTGGCTGGGCGGAAATAGTTTTTCTGGAAACGTGATTGTACTCACAAATTGCGGTACTGATATTGTGTCCAGTCCTGGATCTGGGGAGGAGCTCTGAGTGGAACTAGAATTACGCTTTTTTTTCTGACTGCACCGGGTTCCTTTCAGAGACCAAAGTCAAGTTGGATACTCTGCTCATTACCACAAAATACAGCTCTATGTGCACATGAGTGACAGAAGTAAAGAGGACTCTTTGCTACTCTATACGGTCAGTATGTAGGATCTCATCTCATTTTGTGACAATGACATTGATGGTAATTTGCGCCAGGACATCTGGATTTTCACTCGTCCTCTTAACAATATCCTGCAGCTGAACGTAGATACCCTGGAGCTTGCACCCGGGATGCAACATACCACTCTGGTGTCTCTTTTCTGGCCTCTGTATTTCTTGCCTGGCCCCACTAACTAGTGAGTAATCTGTAACTACCACACTGCCTGACTACATTTAGGCTTCTGAAATGCAAAAACAACCCCCACAGTTCCCCGAATATATTGAAGAGCCACGGCCATCCACTATCTTATTGGCCCCAAAATTCTGTAGATCATTGCCAACATCTCGAATCTTCAGGATCTCTTGGGTTATGTGTTTACAATAGATCAATAATATTTGACGATCCGTCTGGGATATAGGTGCAGATTTCTTTTCTTATAATAGCACAGGCCTTCCTTTTTTTTTGCCACAATAAAATCAAGGGCCATCCCGTTCTTTCAGACTATCTGCCGGATTGTAATCATTTCTGTGGATATTTCCTGGATTGTGGAACATGCCTTATGGGAATAGGTTGAGTGAACTCGGCCTTTTCTCCTTGGAGTGACGGAGGATGAGAGGTGACTTGATAGAGGTGTACAAGATAATGAGAGACATTGAATGTGTGGATAGTCAGAGGCTTTTCCCCAGGGTTGAAATGGCTAGTAAGAAACGGCATATTTTTTAGGTGATTAGAAGTGGTCAGTGCATGGAATTGGCTGCCGGCGGCGGTGGTGGAGATGGAAACGATAGGGTCTTTTTAAGAGACTCCTGGATGGCAACGCAGAAAAATAGAGGGCTATAGATAAAGTCGATGTAGTTGTGTTCAGCACAGCTTTGAGGGCCGAACGGCCTGTATTGTGCTGTATGTTTTCAATGTTTCTATGTTTCTAGCACACCGAAATAATAAACAGTAGACAATATGTGATTAAATGATTAATCTTACTTTAAATTATTATAATCCTTACTGTGGCTATATGGCTAGTAGAGAAAACGAAAAAAAAAGAAAAATAAAGGGCCCAATCTTATGAAATAGTCTATTCCGCATTGTTGCAGAACACTGATAAGCCGGTCTTCTACCACCGATCTCCCCCGATCGTCGCTGCCCTTCAGACCCTCGCTCCAAGTCCACTCCGTCCGGTGGACGACAAACTCTCTCCATTCCCCTGTTTTCTCCACATCTCTTCCTGGGCAAAGACCGCGAAAATCTGTCTTCGAGACACATAAGTAAACAGAACAGCATTTTAAACCCCGTTATCTCTAGTCAAAACGCTAACATCGCTGCTGCCGAGAAACAAATGCATTATCAGTGAAACCTTACAGCGTGTTATACAGCAGTAAAATCTTACAGCATGCTACATATGTACGTTGAACACTTGTCTACTGACTTCAATTCTTCCTTGGTCTTGTAAAGATTATCGTTATTTGTCACATTTACGTTGAAACATACGAAAGGCACCTTTTCCATTTTTTAAATACCTGTTTTGGTAATAATACCATCTTTTGGTATGCTGGTCTATGTAAATTAGTGCATTGAGTATGGGAGTTGGCATGCAATGTTCCGATTGTACAAGACATTGGTGAGGCCAGATTTGGAGTATTCTGTACAGTTCTGGTCATCGAATTATAGGAAAGATGTCAACAAAATAGAGAGAGTACAGAGGAGACTTACTAGAATGTTACCTGGGTTTCAGCACCTAAGTTACAGGGAAAGGTTGAACAACTTAGGTCTTTATTCTTTGGAGCGTAAAAGGTTGAGTGGGACTTGATAGAGTGTATTTATAATTATGAGGAAGATTGATAGAGTTGACGTGGATAGGCTTTCTCCATTGAGAGTAGTGGAGATTCAAACAAGAGGACATGAGTTGACAGTTAAGTTGCAAAAGTTTAGGTTAACGCGAGGGGGAACTTCTTTATTCAGAGAGTAGTAGCTGTGTTGAACGAGCTTCCAGTAGAAGTGGTAGAGGCAGGTTCGATTTTGTCGTTTAAAAAATTGGATAGGAATATGGACAGGAAAGGATGAAGGGTTATGGGCTGAGTGTATGTAGGTGGGACTAGTTGAGAGTAAACGTTCGTCACGGACTAGAAGGGTCGAGATGGCCTTTTTCCGTGCTGTAATTGTTATATGGTTATATGGTTGCCTGTCTTGATCACCGGACAGTGAACCACAAGAATGGTCAATTCCGTGAAAAGGTTATTGAAAAGCACAAGTAAAGAGATGGATACAAGAATATTTCCAAGTCACTGAACATTCCTTGAAGTACAGTTAAGTCAATCATCACAAAATTGAAACAATAAGGCACAGCTGTAAAACTGCCCAGAGCCGGCTGTCCTCAAAAACGAAGAGACCATGCAAGAAGGGGATGAATGACGGAGGCCACCAAAAGACCTATGATAACTTAAAAGGAGTTACAAGCTTCAGTTCCGAGATGGGAGACACTACACATACAACAAATGTTGTCTGTGTGATTCATCAATTGTCTTAATTTTCAGTAACCTTTTCACGGAATTGCTTGCAGTGTTCTTTTGTCTTCATGCTGTAGTTTATGACAGGACACTGAATCAGCAGCGATTGGACTGATTGAATCTTTTTACGAAGATTATTTTTCAATCTAAAAAGATTGAATCTTTTTACGAAGATTCGTCCACTGTAAGGCTACTAATAACTGGAATATAGAAAGCTGAGTGTTGAGCACACAGAGGTCTATAAACTCCTGAAGGGCATGGCTAACAAACTGAATGGCTGCATCTTTTTTCACAACAAAGGACACCTAAAACTAGATGGAGTAGATTTGTGGTGAGACGAGCTTTTATTTCCTTTTTAGTTGCAACTTTAGAACAGTTTAAGCAAACAAGATAGATTGTATAGGAACTACTGCACAAAAACTCAACTATGCCTGCGTTGGTGAGTCACACATTTCAACTATACATTAAGTAGTTGCTTATGAATTCCGCTTTGGATTTCTCGGTAACCATCTAATATTGCTGTCCTTAACTTGTTTTCTCCCTAAAAGTGGAAACACTTCCGTTGCATCCACTATTTTAAAAACACATTCGGATCTTATAGCTCACTTTTACGAAGAATAATAAATTTCAGCCAGTGATGCAACATACAAATGTTGGATTCCTTCCACTCTTAGAATTTCAGACTTTGGCTATTTCTGATTTCAAAGTGCCGCTTTGCTCTGTCAAGTCAACTTTATTGTCATGTACACAAGTATGTTGACGTACTGTTAAAAAGTAGCATCTTCACATGCACAGTCAACACGCAGAATATAAATGGTATATAAAAGTATACTATACAGTGGGGAAGAAATGCAAAAATAAGAACAATGGGAACAAAAAGTTATAATTAAAGGAAAGCCCATAGTTGTGCAAGAGGTAGTCCAGTAGGTAGAGGAGTGGGCAGTGTTGAGGAAAGAGGGAGCCTGTAGAGATTCTTAGATAGTTTTGGGGAATGGACAAAGAAGTGGCAACCGAAATACAAAGTTATAAAGTGTCTGGTCATGTACTTTGGTGGAAGAAATAAACGGGCAGACTATCATTTCGATGGGGAGAGAATTCAAAATGCACAGATACAAAGGGACTTGGGAGTCCTTGTGCCGGATACCCTAAAGGTTAACCTCCAGTCTGAATTGTTGGTGCAGAAGGCGAATGCAATGTTGGCATTCATTTGTAGGGGTATAGAATGTCAGAGCAGGGATGTGATGTTGAGGCTGTATAAGCCTGCCGTGAAATCGCAGGTGTAGTATTGTATGCAGTGTTGGGGGAACGTCTGGGAGCTCGGCTGTTTTCTCTGGAGCTCAGGAGAATGGCGGTGGGAGGGGGGTTGAGCTCATTAAAACATTCCTAATTTTACTAGGCCTGAACAGATTATATATGGCAAAGTCCACGATATAGGAGTCTAGAATAAGAGGGCACGACTTCAGGATTGAAGGACATCCATTTAGAACGGAGATGCAGAGAAATTACTTTAGTTAGAGGGTGGTAAATCTGTGGAATTCGTTGCCAGGAACGGCTGTGGAGGCCAAGTCACTGCGTGCACTTAAGGCAGAGATAGATAGGTTCTTGATTAGCCAGGGCATCAAAGGGTGTGGGGAGAAGGCAGGGGAGTGGGGATGACGGGAAGAATTGAATCAGCCATGATTAAATGGCGGAATAGACTCAATGGGCCGAAAGGGAAACTTCTGCTCCTATATCTAATGGTCTTATAATATTTCATTTTACTGTGTAAACTCCTTCTCTGACTCCACCAAACTTGCATTCTCTCTCGACCCTGCCACCGTTAAATGCAACAGTAAAGTGGACATATTACAGGATCCCCTAAATTGCTGCATTGGATTCTGCTCAGTATTTTCTCAGCTTGATGTTCCCTGTCTGTCTTTCAGCGAACTTTGTGGTGAATTTAATCCTCTTCCAGGAAAACTGCGATCTCTCCAAATATGTCACTCGCTCCTATTGGCAATGGCAGCGGCCGATCTCCTAGTCGTTGTCTCGGAACCGCTGCTGACGAAGACTGTTATGAGTTATTTTCCTCGATCATTCCTGTCCATTACTCCTGCATGCAGACTCTGTGAATGGTTGGTTTTTGCGAGTACTGCGACATCAGTGACTGACTATCGCTTTCACTATCATTCGATTTATGGCTATTTGCTGTGAGAATCTGAAAACAATATTTTGCACCGAGAGAAAGGCAGCTATGGTTATTGACGGTGTTTCATGGTTTTGTGTTCATACATGGAGTTATAAAAACTCTCGGGGAGTCTCAAGATGGCGCTCATGGAGTAAACCGCTTTTAGGCTTTGCTCCAAAGCTTTTACGTCTTTTTAACCTACAAACACCCCTTCAGGGATATTCTTATACTTATTCTAAAGGGGTCTAAACATACAGAATTTTTCCTTTTTAACTATTTGAATTATTCTCAACTTGCTGAAATGTCTAAAGCAAAAGAATCGAAACAGACGAAAGAACCGATAACTTTAGAAACAATTGTGAAGCTTATAGAAGTCAAATTTGATGAACTGGAGAGAAAAATATCCGTAAAGCTTTAACAGTATGACGAACGTTTGAAATTAGTTGAAGAAGCCGCTCTTAAGAAAGATCGTATAATCGAAAAAATAAAAGAAGAGCAAACTTCGACGTCTCAACAGATGGATCGCTATACAGTTAAAATTACTGATTTAGAAAATCGCTCTCGAAGACAAAATCTTCGGCTAATTGGGATTCCGGAAAAATTTGAAAGCGGTGATCTTACCGTTTTCTTCTCTAAATTTCTAATGGAGGTACTGAGTTCAGAGGTACTGGATATTCCCCCGGTAATCGATCGGGCACATCGGGTTTCCCGGTTTCAGGCTGATTCATGTTTGAAACCACGACACGTAATTCTTCGGATCCATTACCCCCATATCAAAGAACGTTTGATTCGGGCAGCTCGGAAGAAAGGTATGATAACCCATCAAGAGTTCAAGTTTCGCATTTTGGAAGATTATAGCCCTGAGGTTTTACGGGCTAGGCTGGCTTTCAGATCGGTTATGTCGAAATTTCACCAGAAAGGCTACAAGCAAGCGCTGTTATTTCCAGCACACTTGAGAGTCACTCTTCAGGATGGAACTTTCCGGCTGTTTACATCGCCAGCGGATGCTCAAGGTTTCCTGGAACAATGACATTCTATCGGGCTGACCAATGTAATCTAGCCTATAGATTTGGATCTGTTATAGATTGACGTTTGTTTGTTTTATTTTTGGGGGGGGGGTACGGTTTACATGTATTTCTTACATACGTTTAAAGCTTTTTTTTGCTGGGTTTATTTTGACTTTATATTTTTTCATATTATTAATCTATTAGTGTTGAAAATAACTTATTAGGGTTTCTTCTTTTTACTTTTCTTTTTTAAATCGAAATACGCTCTCTTTTATACTTTTAACATTTGAATATTAAGACTGGAAAAAAAATAAAATGGCCTTTCTTCTTCCCGACAGACTTCAGTGTTTGGAGCGTCATAACTGTTTTGATGTGTTTGAAAGTTTTAAACTTTCATTTATTGTTTTAATTCTTTTTTAACCGTTTTGTTCATATACATTTATAACACTTATTTTATATTTTAACTTTTGTTATATCAACCCTTTTTTATAATGTGGGTTATTTGTATTTTTTTAACTTTGTTATGGTTGAGTTGCCGTCTTGAGACAAGGCGGTAATTTTAGTATTAAATTGCTTGCTTGCCTCTTTTTGTTTTTTTTCCTGGGGTTTTGAGGGTGGTGGGAGGGGGATTTTTCTTTTTTCTCTTTTTTTCGCTTGTTTTTTGCTTAGTTTTATTTCATGGGCTTATATGAAATTACAAAAATGGCTGCAGTGCTGTGACTTCCGGTTTCCCCTTGAACTTACTTCCTTCTTCCGGGTTCATGAGTTCACTTTTCTTTCAAACTTATGTGTTAACTCTAATATATATTTTTAATATGGATAAGACTATTAACTTTGTTTCTTGGAATACTAATGGTTTAAATCATCCGATCAAACGGAAAAAAAACATTCGAAGTATTCCATAGAATGAATGCTAATGTTATTTTTGTACAAGAGACTCATGTAAGGAAGGTGGATAGTCAGCGGTTGTTTAGGTTTTGTAAGGGCCAACAGTATCACTCAAATTCGCAAGCCAAAGTGAGAGGTGTTTCTATTTTTATAGACTCATCAACTGCGTTTATACATCATGAAACAATTTCAGATCCGCAATGTAGATTTTTGCTTATTACTGGTTTACTTTTTAATCAAAAAGTTGTTTTAGTTAATGTTTAGGCTCCAAATACTGATTGTCCTGAATTTACTAAATGATTATTTACATCCTTTCCCAATCTGAATCAATATAGATTGATAATGGGCGGGGATTTTAATTGTTGTCTAAACCCTTTGATGGATAGATCCAAGCCCACTCAAACTCTTCTGAATAAATCGGCTTCTCTTATTAATTCTTTTATGATTGATTCAGCTATTTGTGAAATTTGGCGTTTTTTACACCCTAATGACAAAGAGTTCTCATACTTTTCCCATGTGTATCATAATTACTCAAGAATTGATTACTTTTTCATTGATCAGCATTTACTTACAGATGTCATGGATTGTAAATATGACTCTATTACTATATCTGATCATACACCTTTGACGTTATCTATTAAGATGACGGATTCATATATTAGTACTAAAGGTTGGAGGTTTAATCCTGTTTTACTGCAGGACTCTGACTTTGCCAACTTTATTAAACAGCAAATTGATTTGTTTTTCTCAACAAATTCGATAGCAGAGATCTCTAGTGGAATTTTGTGGGATACTTTTAAGGCATAAATTCGTGGACAGATTATTTCACATTCTACTGGAGTTAGGAAACGAACTAATTCTAAAATATTAACATTAGTTGATAAAATTAAGGCAATTGACAAGATATACTCATTGAATCCTAGTAAAGAACTTTATAAAGAAAGAGTGGAACTTCAAATGGAGCATAGTTTACTATTATCCTCCTCGATTGAAAGTCAGTTAATTAAATCGAAAGCTCAATTCTATACATATGGAGATAAGTCTGGTAAATTACTAGCTAACCAATTGAAAATTGCTTCGGATAAGCGACAGATTACTAGGATTCGCAAACAAGATGGTACTCTGACGATTGATCATAAAGAGATAAATAAAGCCTTTCAAGATTTTTATAATTCCTTATATCAATCAGAATGTACTAAGGACTCTTCTATAATGAATTAATTTTTAAGGAAATTGAATATTCCAAAAGTAACTGTTGAGGATAGTGTATTTTTGGATACACCTATTACGGAGTCTGAAATAGAAAAGGCTATTTTTTTCAATGAACTCGGGTAAAGCTTCGGGTCCAGATGGTTTTTCAGCAGAATTTTTTAAATCCTTTTCTTCCATACTTTCTCCTTGGCTTTGTAAATTTTTTAAAGATGCATTAAGTATAGGCAAACTACCACAATCTTTTTATGAAGCTTCTATTTCTTTAATTCTTAAAAAAGATAAAGACCCTACTGAATGTGCATCCTATCGGCCTATATCTTTGCTGAATACGGATTTTAAGATTTTTTGTAAAATTTTGGCTATTAGATTAGAAAATATGTTGCCTCGGATTATTTCTGAGGATCAGACTGGATTTATTAAAAATCGCTATTCATCTTTTAACATTAGAAAATTAATTAATATTATTTATACCTCTTCATTTAAAATACCAGAATGTGTCATCTCTTTAGATGCCGAAAAAGCATTTGATAGAGTCGAATGGTCATATTTATTTAATACATTGCAACATTTAAATTCATATCATGGATTAAATTAATATATCATAAACCTTTAGCTTCGGTCTTTACCAATAATCAAAGATCCCCTTTTTTCAATTATTTCGGGGTACAAGGCAAGGTTGTCCTTTAAGTCCTTTATTATTTGACATTGCTTTAGAACCCTTGGATATAGCCATTCGTGAATCACCCAATATTTTAGGTATTACCCGTGGGGAGACGATGTATAAGGTATCATTATATGCGGATGACTTGTTATTATATATATCTGACCCTGAAAAATCTATTCCTGCTATTTCTTCTTTGCTCGCTCAATTTAGTAATTTTTCTGGTTATAAATTGAATTTTCATAAGAGAGAACTATTTCCATTAAATATGCATGTTTCAATTTATAATCATGTACCATATAGAATTGTTACAGATTATTTTACTTACTTAGGTATTAAAATTACTAAAAAACATAAAGATTTATTTAAAACTATTTTTTTACCTTTAATAGATCAAATTAAGGAACTTGCTAATAGGTGGTCCCCACTATCTTTGTCTTTGGTAGGCAGAGTTAATGCCATTAAGATGATGATACTACCTAAATTTCTATATTTATTTCAAGCATTACCAATTTTTATTCCTAAATCTTTTTTTTTTTTGATATGGTTGACTCTAAAATATCTTCGTACTTGTGGCAGAACCAAAATCCTAGACCAGGTAAAAAATATTTACAGAAGCCTAAGAAGGAGGGCGGCTTGGCTCTACCAAACTTAAGATTTTACTATTGGGCAGTTAATATACGGTATTTGATATTTTGGACACATGAATCGACTACAGTTGCTGGCCCACAATGGGTACATTTGGAATGTAAATCTGTGCAAGATTTCTCATTGAGCTCAATCTTAGGATCTTCACTTCCTTTTTCGTTACTCAAAATGTATAAACAGATAACTAATCCCATAGTCAAGTATACATTACGAATCTGGTTTCAATTTCGTAAATTTTTTGGCTTGAATAAGTTTATGCTGTCAAGTCCTATAATATCTAACTACTTCTTCCGACCATCATCTATAGATCAAGCTTTTCTTTTATGGAAAACAAAAGGTATAACATGTTTTCGTGATCTGTTTTTGGATGATAACATTATGTCCTTTGAACAGTTATCTAATAAATATAATTTATCTAACACCCATTATTTAGATATTTGCAAGTTAGAAATTTTCTATATAATGAATTAAAGTCTTTTTCGAAAGAATGTCCATTGGACATTACAGAAAGAATTTTAGCTCTCATTCCTTGTCAAAAGGGTTTAGTAGCTATCATTTATAATATGATTATCAATGTACAGCCAGATATATCAGAAAAAAATTAAGAAGGAATGGCAGAAAGAATTGCATTGTCCTATATCTACTGAGCAATGGGAAAAAAATTATCATTGGTAAACTTATCCTCTATTTGTGCTAAACATGCTCTGATACAATTTAAGGTTGTACATAGAGCTCACATGTCTAAAGATAAACTTGCTCGATTTTATTCTTATGTTAATTCAACCTGTGATAGATGTCATTCTGATGTTGCTTCATTGACCCATATGTTTTGGTCTTGTCCTTGTTTACAAAACTATTGGAAAGATATTTTTAATATTATTTCAAGAGTTTTAAATATTAATTTCCAACCACATTCTTTTAGCGCAATTTTTGGTCTACCAATGATAGATAAAAAGCGTTTATCCGCTTCATCTCAACGAATGATTGCATTTGTTACATTAATGGATAGAAGATCTATTTTACTGAATTGGAAAGAAATTAACACTGCAACTGTATTTCAGTGGTTTTCTCAAACTATTTCCTGTTTGAGTTTAGAAAAAATTAGAAGTGTGGTTTTTGATTCTTCAGTTAAATTTGAGGAAACTTGGAGACGATTTATTCAACATTTTCATATGAATTAAATGGTCTGATCCTGAACCTTATTGTTACTATCCTGAATTGTGTGGATGGAGGTTCAGAGTCATCGGCACTACTGTATGTATTTAACATTATGCAATTGCCCATGTTGGTTAGTTTTTTTTATTAGTTTTTTTTTAATTCTCTTAGTTTTTTGGGTTTTTTTTTCTCTTTTTTCTCTTTTTCTTAATTCCTTTACATTAATACTATGAGTTTGGGAGACTTTATATATTGATCAATTCATATCTGATTGTTTATTTAAACTATTAATTGTGTACTCTCAAATGTTTTGTACTCATATTTTACTTATGTTTTTCTTAAAATTAATAAAAAGATCTGAGAGAAAAAAAACAACTCTCCCGCATGGTCGGCTTGGCGATATTTCACCCAATGTTAAACTTTTGTGCCCCATTCTTTCTGATTCTGCTGATGAACATTCTGGCCGTCAGGCGGATTCTAGCGGTCGATCGAGCCCGCAAGGGGCTCCGGGGACAAAAGAGTGGAGAGAATGACAAGGACCGGGAGAAGGAGAAGCGACGCAAATCCATCGCTTTGCTTTTCAGCATAACCGGTAGTTTCATATGGTTGTGGGGAACACTACTGGTATCTTATATCTATGGGTGGATGTATTATGTCACGGATCCCCGTTACTTCACAGAACACATATCGACAATGCTGCAGATTCCAGTTCCTGCATTCACGCCCTGACTCACAGCAAGTTCCGAGCGGAAGTAAAAAATGAAATGCCCATTGAATAGGATTTTAAAAATCATTATTCTTTGGAAATAAATGCTGTGGTGTATTACAATTCAGCTGTCTTCAATGCTCCTTATACTATAGCCCCACTTCTGGGTAAATGAAAATAATGTGATAAACAGAGTTACAAAGCAAACACGAGAACATCTGCAAATGCTTGAAATATTTAAAAAAACACACACACACAAAATCAGATGCTGATGAAGAATCTCGGTCCGAAACGTCGATAGTTTATTGTTTTCCACACGTAAAATTCTGGATGATCTCAGCAGGCCAGACAGCATCTATGGAAAACAGTAAACGCTCGACATTTCGGGCGGAGACCGTTCATTAGAGTCTTGACTACTGTTTACAGAGACGCTTCAGAGGAGATTCACAAGGAGGATTCCGGTAAGGAAAGGGCTGTTATCCGAGGAACGTTTGATAGATCTGGGTCTGTATTGTTTGGAATTTAGAAGGACGAGAGGTGGGGGATGTCTTTGAAACGCTTCGAATGTTGAAAAGCCTAGAGAGAGCAGATGTGGAATCGTTGTTGCCCATTATGGGGGAATCTAGGACAAGAGGTCACAACCTCAGTAGGGAAGGGTGTTCGGAGTTGTGGAGTAATTTTCTTCATTCCGAAGGTGGTGAATTTGCGGTATTTGTTAGGACAGGGCTTCCGGCGTACTTAAGGTAGAGATTGGGATGTGGTGCTCGTACCTATCAGGAAGGTGAATTACTACCTACTAGGGTAATAGAGTGTGAAGGGAGGCTTGATTAGGATCAGATGCTGCACCCCAAATCTATTTTAATTGAAATGCACACCAGAACCCTGCAGAACGTAACCGCCCTTGTTTCAAATGACAGAATATCCTGCAAAGTCGGCACAGCAGAACTACACATTAATTACCTAAACAGCCTCCCATTTTCCGAAGAACAGCTGTGGCTCATCATGATCCACCGTTTCCGCGACCTTGCCAAGACCACACGACTTATTCCCAGACTTACCAACAAGTACCGAACTGGAGTGCAAACCCGTATGTCCGAACCGCTGAATCAGCAAACACACAACTTCCCTCTCATTCGTACCAAGAAGGTACCCCCCCCCATTAAGTGATAGAAGGAAATTGTAATACAACCTCGTTGCCTCCCTCCTATCCCATAACTTCTGCCATTCCCAGTCCCAGCAAACCGGTTGTTGGATTTGATTCATACATTTCCATATTAATTAGAGTGTCTCCCTCAGACAATAAATGCACATTTTGCTGTGATATCTTCTCTGTCATTACCTGATACACCCACCCGTCCGGGTAGCCAACAAAGCTGAACTACTATTCTCGGACTTGCCAGAAGATGTCGGTTGTAATGCGCTTCTCTCAACAGATGTGTCTCCTTACACACATCGATTCGAAACACTGCAGTACCGAGGAAGAGTCTGAGCAGATCACAACTATTTTCGGCATAACTTGTTGAACCCATTGAGGGCTAATGTTAATGGCCATAGTTTCTGCCGTATACAGAGAAAACCTATCTGTCAGATTTTTTTCCCCCTCCTCAGCCTCGGGATCATAATCCCTGAGCCCAGCCGGTTACTAACATGGTCTTTGTAATCTCGTCGTAGACAGGCAAAAATAAATAAATACTGCTGCCATAAATGGCCAGACAATCTCTCGCAATCCACAAGACCCTGTCTATACTCCAGTACTCTCAGACTTATTCACACATCTGTAAATTTCCTCGGGGGAATCGCCTGGCCAGGCCACAGTTGGGCTCATTCACAAACCCTAAGATCATACTCCGAATCATATATTCTAATTGTCCCCTGAAAATATTTACCGGAGCTTCTCTGACTGTTACCATCGAGTAGGAGATAAAGAAGCCTGAAGGCGGGCACAGAGTGATTCAGGGACAGCTTCTCGTCCTGTGTCATCCGATTCCCAAATGGACATTGAAGCACACACTGGTGATAATAAACCTGATTCTGATTCTGACTCTATTTCTGATTACGCCTCTTCATCCAGGCCCACTGTAAACGACCGGCCAAACAAACGAAGAAGACTAGACCTACTTGTAAAGCCTACCAACAATACCAAGCTTGCTGAATTTAACCAAAAGCCCCTCTCTCCATAGCATATCATGAACTTTTCAACGTCCAAAAACACTGCAACTACTGATTCGTACACTGTAAAAAGCTTGCTAAGTATCATTTATTATTGGTACAAAGGCATCACAGATCTCCCTCTACAGAACCCTTAATATTCTTGCTATTGAGGGATTGTAGCATAGGTACACCAGATTAATTCCAAGGATGGCGGGACAGTCATATGTTGAAAAATTGGAGCAACTGGGCTTGAATACACTGGTATTTAGAAGGATGAGAGGGATCTGATTGAAACATATAAGATTATTAAGGGATTAGACACGCTAGAGGCAGGAAACATGTTCCGGATTTTGACGGAGTCCAGAACCAGAGACCACAGATTAAGTTAAGGGGTAGGCCATTCAGAACGGAGTTGAGGAAAAACTTCTTCACCCAGAGAGTTGTGGATCCGTTGAATGCTCTGCCTCTGAAGACAGTGGAGGCCAATTCTCTGGATGCTTTCAATAAAGAATTATATAGAGCTCTTAAAGATATGGGATTCAAGAGATATGGGGAGAAGGCAGGAACGGGGTACTGATTGTGGATGATCAGATATGATCACAGTGAATGGCGGTGCTGGCACGAAGGACAGAATGGCCTACTCCTGAGCCTAATGTCTACTGTCTATTAGTAGTGACGTAGTAAATCTTTCTTCTCCAAATCAAATGTCAGCGCAATTGCTATCGTTTTCTCCATTATCTTACAGCGAGAAACTGACCGCCATCGGCCCATTATCAACAATGCAGCGTCGGGTACTTCCCAGGTTTATCAATGGACAGAACCGTAGCCCTCTCCAGTCTCCTGGGAACATTCCGTCCTTACAGACATTCCTATAAAACTTAAGCATATTTTAAGTGCTGTCCCGGGTAGAAGCTGCAATATATGACCTCTGGATTATATGAATCCGGAGTATCCTATCCTGGGCTGTAGTATTTTTAACTATTGACAACAAGGTTCAATTAACCGTCATCTGTGGCACTGTCAAACATCTTTTGCTTCTCAAAAATGTTTCAATTTTACATCAAAATATGTTCTCATCTCTTAATATGCTCATCTCCTAAATCGTCTACACTATGTGTCTTTGCAAACGTGTTTCGACAACACTTTGCCTTTTCTTTGTCCTTTGCAGTCAAATTTCCATTCTCCACTATTACTGGAATCTGGTTATAACACCCAACACCATTCGTTTACTTTAGCATTCTCCACACCAGAGTCAGACCTGTTTCTCTCCCAAATGAAAACGAATAAAATCTGCTCCAAGTCGTCCTCTTAGCATTCCTAACAACTCTCGTTGCTATCGCTCCGTTCTTCTGAAAAAATTGCAAAGCTTATCAGTTAACCTACGTTCAAAACAGGAAATGTCCGTCGCCATTTTCCGATAGCTCGTGTTCATTCCTGTTTCCACTAAGGAACATTTTTCCTACTAGCTCTCAAAAGGAATGCCTTGACAGTCTGCCCGCACAAACCAGAAATTATACTCTGCTAGACTGCTTCTACGGTACCGCCCTGGGAAAAATGCTCAAAAGATTTTTCACACTCAGTGGAATATTTTCCCTACATAGCCATTTTAAAACACCGTTTAGCACAGACCTCAAACACCGAGAGGAACCTTGACCCTTACAATACACGGGACTGGGAATTGTTCACATCACATACAATATGTCCTTGTATCCCAACTCTTATCTTTCCCTCAATCAAGTGAGGGAAAGATAAGACTTAATTGCAGACAAGAACTTCACCTTTGGCAATATTCACACTCCTTTCACTTCCATTATTTAAAGAAAAATCTAAATCATATTCTTCCTGAAAGTCTACTGTACTCGGACCTTAAGCAGAGCCAGTATTTGAAAACAACAAGCTAAAATATCCTGCAATCCGTCCAGTCGCACGGTGAGAAGAGGATGAGAAAAACTCTGCACACCCACATTCAACAAACGATCATTTGGGTGACAGCGACCCCTCCTGGACACTTCAATCATGGAAACGTATGGCAGATTCCAAATGTTTGTTTTCCCTCCTTAGTTAGTGGGTAGTAATCTGATTGCCTTGCGGGAGACCGGGAATGAATTCACCGATGGGGAGACCGTTTTCTTACTTCCAATGCTAACTGGAAATTCAAGCGGCGCCGAGCTGAATGCAGAACTGAACTAAACCCTTCAGACTCTGTCGATATCGACCCACCCTTACATATTGATTTGCCTTTCATACAGACATTTCTATTCAGGATTTATTTTCCGATTTTCCCATTTCTAGCTCTTCGGCTCTCACTGAGTCTGATCTCACTGGCTGCTGTATAACTCCGGTCTTTTCATGGATGGTGATATCAGCTGGCCGGAATGGGGCCTGCAGCAGACTGAGTGTTGATCCGACAGAAAGCAGATCGGGGATTTGGCGAATCACAGGGAAGCATGGGAGACGCTTCGTTACTCGTATCTCCTATTTCGTCACGGAACGATGGTGATAGAGTGGTGAGCATATGCCGTCATCCGTATGCTATTCTGTTCCGGTTTTTGGTTCCTTATATGTCCATCATCCGTGTCACATGATGAGTAGACCTCGTCCTTTCAGTGATATTCCCCATTTTGCTCCATCCCTTTCCCACTTTTTTTTTCCTGACAATCTTGAGTGTCAGGAAAAAAAAAGGTGGGAAAGGGATGAAGCGAAATGGGGAATATCACTGAAAGGACGAGATCAACTCATCATGTGACTCAAGATTTAATTCTTCTCCCGCCTTCATTTCTAATTAAGGGTCGGAGACCAGAGAGGCTCCGTTTCTCTCCGCACAGAAGTTTCCTCACTTGCTGAGAGTTTCCAGGATTTTCTGTTCAATAGCAGAGCACAATTTCATGCAGCGAACAACAATATTTCCTGAACAATCGATGAACACAACAAGGACCATCATTTTACCTGCCGATTATCGGCAAATCATAAAATAATGGAATTAATGGAAATAGGAGATATTATTCCGAAGTGAAATATCTGTTTCAAACACGTGTGACGTGACAACGACTTGCGTTAAATGATTCAGCTGATGAATGGCAGAGGGTGGTTTTGGTCTATGGACCTCTAGATTATGGCCCTAGACCTCTGCCGATGCACCACTCGGCCGATAGGTAAAGATCTCTGTTCCACATCCTTCTTGTTTATTTGTTTTGATGCTTTCGGTAGATTATCTAACTTTTTTGCAGGATGTATTTCTTTTCTTGTATTCCTGATGTCTTCTCCTAATCTTTCCTCTTCCTCTGCGTCCTCCATTTCCTCATCCTTACTTCCTGGTTTTGCGATTGTCAAATATAACACTTCTCTGACACAATATTTTTACAACTTGCACAACAAGCCATTATTATTTCTAACAGTAGGCAGCAGTTTTGGCAATTCTGCTCATGAATATGCACGTGTCAGCTGAGTATTATTACACGGTGATAGTCTCTAACTTCATTCTTTCCGTCGTGGTATTTGTCGAGACTTGGACACAGGAACGTTCGCTGCCTGCTTGAATTCCGCCTTGTCTGAAGAACTGGACTGTCGTCAAGTGATTCTGAAGTCTCGCGGTCTTGGTTTTGTTCTTATCAGCCGCAGTGAAGCTTCGCTCCCCATTTGAGTGTTTTAGTCAGCGGCCCGTTTCGCCTAGCGTTTGTTGTTTTATATCCCCGTTAACACTGTTCGCATTAAAGTCTGTGAACTATCGATCTGCTTCAGTGTTTCTCACTCTGCACTTGGGTCATATCCGAACCTAGTGACATAGAATTACACTGTTTAACTCGATGCACATGGATTTCTCAATATATAATTCCAGCCCATCTTGGGACCCACAATTGACATTTTCTGCCATTTATGGGGGGTGTGGATGCGTCGTCATCTGTAACAAAAGCCGTCTATTTCAGGAATGTATAGATAACTTATTTACGAATTGAATACTGAAAACAATTGCTTTTTCCTGCAAGTGAACCATTTTCATTCATTGTTCATTGCACTTCTACTTCGTTTTTTTTCATTATTTTTGTCGCAAGTTTTACAAGAAGTGGAATCTACACAAATTTTACTGTCTGAAACCAAGTAAGGGCTGAAATATATCCATAATTTTCTACGTTGGCTGCGTTATGTTCTTTATGTTATTTATAACATGACCTATTTTAGACAAATGAACATCGCCGAAGTAATGCGGCATGAAATGACAATGCCTTCTACTCTCGATGCCCTTGTACGTGGAAACTCACATTACTTATGCATCTAAGCCCATTACACGTTCTGGAGCATGGGACACCGAGAGTTCCTCCATCAGTCGATAAGGACATAATGTATAGGAACAGATTTAGGCCAATTGGCGCATCATATCTGCTCCGCCAATCTTTTGTGGCTGATTTATTATACCTCTCAAACATATTAACCTTTGACGCCTTGACCAATGAAAAACTTAACAAGCTTCACATAAAATGTACTCAATGACTTGGCATCCGCAGCGGTTGGAGCAACTAATTCGACAGATTCACTTTTTACTTATAAGTTAGCTCAGCAGATTATTAGGAAATCATTGAATCAATTTTAAACAGTTTTGATGCAGTTAGTCCTGAGTAAAACTATGGTACAGAAGGGCTGTTGATAGATTCTCCAAATGGAGATCTCTAGTCCTTTAAGAACATGGGAGAATAAAGCTATTTAGTTTGTCTACCTCTGCAATCACGAGTTCTGTATTTTATTTCATATTTTAATTGCCTCTGGCCTTCATTGCCCTTTATTTCCTTCGGCCTCGCCATGTTGTCTCTTCCCAATATCAAAGACATGGCGTTTTGAGTTTGCTATCCTGCTCTATGTTCTACCGCTACCGGGGAACGGTCTCTGTGATCCAAACAATAGCTCCCTTTTACTACTCACCGTGAATCTGTAAATATATATATATATATATATATATATATAATTTTTTTACTCCACATGACTTACAGAAAATTTTACGCAACTGAATATACCACGCTTTTTTTTTTTAATACAAAGGCCGACAAATTAGTAAGAACTTTTGAACGAGTTACCAATTAGGATTTCCCTTAAGCACTGTCTCATACACTTGCACAAACAAACGTTCATATTTCTTAGGGACTGGACGTATGAGCATTTGGATACCCATGGCGTAATTGGGGGAACAAGCATGGCTTATTGAAGAGCACATCATGTCTGAATAACTTGTCTGAGTTTCTAACACGGTGATAAGTGAGATTAATGAGGGTAGGTCAGTGGTTGTTGACCACTGCATTTCAATAAGGCGATTTAAAAAATTCCTGAATGGGAGGCTAATCCAGGAAATGAAAGGTGCATGGGGTCCGCCGCGAATTGGCTGACTGGAAGCAGAACTGGCTTGCGCATTGAAGGCAGTCCGTTGAAGGGACTTAAACAAACTGCAGGTCTATAATTAGTAGTGTTCCGCAGGGTTCAGTGCTGTGATGTACATAAGTGAACTGGATGAACATGTAGATGGTTGTGCTATTAAATCTCCCGATGGTAACAAGACCAGTGGAGTTGTGGGTAGTGTAGAAGACTGGCAAATAATACAACAGGATATTGATCCTTCTCAGTGTTGCGATTCATGTTCATGTCTCATTGAAGTCTCAAAGGACGATAAGGTGGTGAAGAATGCTAAATCCTTTGCTCGGTAAGCGATTAGTAATCATCGTTGTCCTTCCCAGTTCCCGCGTCCATTCAGCCGTGTAATTCTTCAGATGCTTGTCTTTTACTTTTGGTAAATTCACTGTGGCAGTGCTGTACTCATAACTATCCCTCCGCAAAACACGACTGCACTCCCCACCCTTTGTTCTGTAAGCCGTTCCTCTCCACGCAACGGTCCAAATGCCTCTTTAATCAAACTTAAAAATAAAAATTATTTTCAGAGTACATACATCTCATGCCATAAAACATAGGAGCAGAATTGGGCCATTTAACCCATCGAGTCTGCTCCGACATTCCAACATAGCCTTTCCCGTATCCCAATTAACACCATGCACTTGCTTTCTCGCCATATCCTTTGATGTCTTGACTGATCTGGAAACTATCAACTTCACATACAACTTTGAGATTCTTTATTTTTCCTGCGGGTATGCTCATCAAACCCATAGAATTGTAACCGTAAACTGTGTGAATAAATGAAGAAGTTAATCGAAGACAATAATGTTTCAATATAACTAAAAACAACAGCAATAAGTAACGAGAGCATAAAATAACAAGATATATTCTATAAAGTGTGATCATTGGTTGTGGGGACAGTTCAATATATGAGTGTAATTAGCCTGTTTTGTCAGAAGAGCAGTAACGTTTCTGCATCCTGGTGATCCGAGTCCATAGACAGTTGGACCTTTTGTCCTCTGGTAGCAGCTAGGAAAGAGATTTGATGAGAGATGCTGCACTCCTGCGACAGTGTTTCATGTAGATGTGCTCGGTGCTTGGCAGGGCTTACCCGTGATGTACTGGGCGTAAACGACTGCCTGTATAGGACATTCCCTTCAAACGAATTGGGGAGATGTTCGCATACAAACACGTAATAAAGTTAGTCAATATTCTTTCCACAATACATCTATGGAAGATTATTGTCAGTCTATTAACGTTGTAGCTGTAAAATTCCAAATTGCACAATGTCTTTTCCAGCACACAACTGTAATAGAGAACTAAATATTTTTTGCTCATAAAAATACCATAAAATAAAGAATATGATGCAATATAGAGTGAGGATGTTTTTAAATTAGATATGTTTAAGTAGAGATGGATCTATAATCGATAGATCATTAAGTCAGCAGCTAAGAAATGACATAGTAGGGAAGCTGAGATCATCATCGGTTAGTCAACATACTATTGAAATGGAGCGGGAGGCGGGGCCATGCTAGCGATAAAATCGCCTATTCCGGTTGGTTAATTTAGCCTCTAAATAGAGCACAGAGCATTGAACGTAAGCCATTTCAGTGCATTATCAGCAGAAAATAAGCTTGAGGTTAATAAGTCTGCGGCAGACCCAGGCCCTGAGGCGATGGATGTTTCTAAGAGGGAATTGCTCATAAGTTAAAAGTTAAGGTGACCGCTTAATGAAGAAAGCTCAGGTAGAGATGTTAATAGCACAACATTATGTATCCAAGGGTACATTTGAAGAGGAGGTGTTGGAAATGTTTGCCGAAAGTAATTCATTTATGAAGGCTGAGAGTCGGCTTCAGTTAACAAAACTGAAGTATAAGTATGAGTTGGAATTAAAACGGCTCGAGGCTAAGGAGGCAGAAAAAACAGAGACAGTTTGAAACGCAGAAGTTTATGTACTGCAATCGCTGTTATACCTTGGAAGGGGTAACTGAGGGTTTGGACAGCTTAAAAGAGCTGGTCTTGATTGAATACTTTAAGAAGAGTTTTCCTTTTTATGTAAGGGCATACCTAGACGAAAAGGATGCTGCAACCTTGCGGGAGCTGCTAGTTTAGCAGATGAGGTTGTTTAAACCCACAATGTTGAGTTTACTCTGAATGAGAAATTCCCAGAGAGTAGCCGTGAAGATCAAGGGAACCAGAAATTTGAAACTTGGACAGGTATTGAAAGCCTTGAAGAGGCAGCTGTCCCGATTGCCTGTGTTCAGATTGTTGAAGCACCTGTGAATTTCCAAGGTTATGAACCTTGTGTAGAAACTCAGTGAAGGTCTGAGTTGTCCTACTCGGTTGAAAAGGAAAGCAGTCCTTTTGTGTCAGATGGACTTGGTTCAGTGAATAAAGGGTTAACCTTGGTACCAGTGGAAATTAAGGATTCTCAGTCACTTGTGCTAGACGGAGTTCTAAAAGTTGGCGATGAGATGAAAGCTGGTGAGGTAAACGTTATTGAAAATATTGAGAAGGGTGCTGTTTCTAGATTTTTGAATATAGAACTTGTGTAGGTTGGCCTGCACAAGCTTGGCCTGACATTTGATCCTGCTTTCAGGCCTGTTGAAGTATGTGCCAGTTTGTTGAATTTTGTTTTTTTCATTTGGATGTAAACACCTTTAAGGTTGTGGTGATGCTTTTCACGATTGTTGTGTGGATTGTGATGTAATATGGATGTGGATTGTATTGGTTTTGGGAGGCCACATGTATGGAGACGTATCGAGCTAAAGGTCGTAGGAATAGTTAAATGGATTGTTTGGGAGTTTTCATAATGTAAATATGATTTTCGTAAGTCTAGTGATTGTGCTGAGTTTGGCAAACATAGGGGATAGGTTAGCACCTATTCAGGGTAAATTTTATTCTGCTGAACAATCCAGCTAACAAGCCAGCCTATGGCTGACGACTCACACATGGATACTGATGTTTACCCCGCATACGCAGTAACCCGAAGCAGGTCTAAAGAGTTTGTTGATGCAGATAGTTCGGGGAACGGGGATTGTGAGACCCATGATAACAAACAGAAGGGTTCGGATTATGAAGATTTGTCAAAGACTTTTCTACCTTCCATGTTACATCAGGATTTGGACAGTAAGAAGGATGAGAAAGGTTTGTCCTAGTCCAGGGATAAATTCATAGAGGAACAACGCCGACACTCTGAAATTGCTGCCTTCAGGGAACCAGTTCTACAGAAGAGGATGTTCAGAGAGAGTCAGTAGGGTATTATCGTAAGGACGGGATGTTAATTAGGAAGTGGAGACCAGCTACTATGGCTGCAAGTAAAGATGGGCCATTGAACATCAAGTTGTGGTCCCGTAAGTTTACAGGGCCTAAATGTTAGAATGGCTCATCATATTCCTTTAGGTGGACACTTTGGAGTGAGAAAGACAGTGAATAGTATTATCAAGGAATTCTACTGGCCTAATTTAAGAAAGGATGTTATGAACTTTTGTAAGACGGTGGTAAAAGCCCTTATAAAATTTTCGCAAGACTTGCCATAGCTGTCAGGTTGTGTGGATAACAAAACAATCTATTCCAGTAGCACCACTTAAACCGATATCTGCTTTTGGTGAAATATTTTCTAGGGTCATAGTGAATTCTGTTGACCCATTTGCAAAGACCGCAGCTAGCTATGAGTATCTGTGGTTTGTTGGTCAAACTAACTCATGAGTATATTGTTCAATATTGACCAATACTCATGAGAATATTTGTTTGACCAATCTCACGTTGATACTTACCATGATTAGACTATACCACCAAGAAATCTGCAGATGCTGGAAATTCAAGCAACAGACACAAAAAGCTGGTGGAACGCAGCAGGCCAGGCAGCATCTATAGGAAGAAGAAGTAACGACACCTTGGGCCGAGACGCTTCGACAGGACTAATTGATAGTAAGAGATTACAAAGTTGGAGGGGAGGGGGAAATCCGAAATGATAGGAGAAGATAGGAGGGGGTGAAGTGAAGCTAAGAGCTGGAAAGGTGATTGGCAAAATGGGTAGAGAACTGGAGACCGGAAAGGATCATGGGACGGGAAGCCTAGGGAGAAAAAGAGGGGGGGGGGGACAGAAGAGGGAGATGGAGAATCGGAAAAGTGTGATGGGTAGAGAGAGAAAAAAGGAGGGGGTGAATAAATAAATCAGCGATGGGGTAAGAAGGGGAGGAGGGGCCTTAACGGAAGTTAGAGAAATCAAAGTTCATGCATTCAGGTTGGAGGCTCTCTCTCACTTCTTTGCTCTCTCTCTCTCACTCTCTCTCTCTCTCTCTCTCTCTCTCTCACACACACACACACACACATGCCATCAGGTTGGGGGCTACCCAGCCGGTATATAGGGTGTTGATTCACCAACCTGAGTGTGGCTTAATCTGATTTGGTGTGGGCTGTTTTCTATTTCGAGCATCTGCATTTTTTTTCTAGAGTTTGCTTTGGAACAGTGATCATCATATCGTTTCCGTTTACCTACAACTTGGGCGGGGGGATAGAAGAGAGAGCAGGAAATCAGCTGAATAGTAACACTTCACAGCATTTATTTCTGACGTTTCATGAGTTTCAAAATCAGATTCAATGGGTATATCAAGGCATTCTGTAGTTCCTCTCGGAATTTGTTTTGAGTCAGGGCGTAAATGCACGTGTTGGTGCAGGAACTGAGAATCTGCAGCATTGCCGCTGTGCGCTCTGTGATGTACCGGGGATCGGTAACAGAATATTGAACATAACTCATTGACATCCGTTGATAGATGGAATAAACAAATCGCGTTACCCACAGCAATATGAAACTACCGGTTATGCTGAAGAGCAAAACGATGGATTTGCGTCGGTTCTCCATCTCCCGGTCCTTGTCATTCTCTCCACTCTTTTGTCCCCGGAGCCCCCTGCGGGCTCGACTGGCCGCTAGAATCCGCCTGACAGTCAGAATATTGAACAACAAAATCAGAAAGAATGGAACACAAGGAACTAAAATGCGGTGAAAAATGTCAAATGCTGCCCATGCGGGAGAGTTTATGTAGGTAGTTGAAAAAACACAACTCCAGGGAACACCATCAATTATTACAAAAGGGTCATATGCAAAGCCCCAGGGGACAGTCTCCAAACAGACCAACACACTCACTGTCCCGATAACCACGGCCGCCGTTTTCTCGTTGCAGTATTTTGTTTTCAGCTTCTCGCAGCAAATAGCCACAAATCGATCGCCGGTGAAAGCGACAGTCAGCCAGACTGAGGACGCAGTACTCCCAAAAATCAGACAATCACGCAGGATACAGACAGGAGTGATTTCCAGGTAAGATCGAGGAAAATAAATCCAAACTGTCCATCTCAGAAGCGGATCTACGATAACGACCAGGAGATCGGCCGCTGCCATTCCCACCAGGTAGCGAGTGACACATTTGGAGAGACCACACTTTCCCCGGGACAGGATCACAATCGCCACCAAGTTCGCTAGAAGAGAGACAGGGAACAGCAAGTTAAGAAAATACCGAGCAGAATCCAATGCAGCAGTTCGAGGGGATCCTGTAATATTTCCACTTTATTGTTGCATTTACCGCTAGTAGTGCCAAGAGAGGGCGCAGAGTTGGCAGAGACAGAGAAGAAGTTTACAGTGTAAAATTAAGTGAATATGATTCGAAACGGATTCCTTCCTAATGACCGAAATGTGAAATGGCATCGAAAGCTACAACTGGGTATCTGCCACCACAGTTTGAATACAGGATGGAACATTTTTCTGCCAGTGCCTTCCGCGTCCAATCTGGATGAATGGAACAGATCCGGAATCAAAGGTAGAATTATTCCATTAGGAACCACGACCTTCAATGACATTTCCTGTCAGTGACAGGACAGCCAAAGGACGGTACAAAAACAGGAAATGCTGGAAACGCTGAGACAGGTAAAACAGAACATGTGGAAATACATTTAAAGATTCTCTCTAAAAGATTTTACTCAGAAAGACCCATGACAGTAGTATAAACAGGTTAGAAACAGAACAGTTTCGTGCTACAACATGGAACTCTTCAGATTTGGTGAAGTGTACCTATCAGTCGGTGGCTTGATTGCTCCTTCTAGCTCAGACAATCTCTCATATACAAAGCGGAAAATCAAAAAAGGTAGAATTTCAGCGGCATGTACAAGCACAATATTTGGAAATGCAGTGCAGCTGCTACAATACCAAAAGCACAGAGACCCGAGCTTCCCATTTTTGAGCCCAGACCGGTGGAAGGACTCTCCCTGACCCCCTCAGTTCCACAGATGTTGGCAGATTTGCTGAATTTTTGCAGCGGGTTATCTTTAAATTCAGATCTCAGAATTCACAGTCCCGCTGTTGCCATTCCATTCCTGAAATGTGTAACACAGCGTCTAGACATTTTTTTTTTCAGTGGAAACCAACTACAGAAACAATCACGACATTAGAATTAATCTTCATAACACACCAGCGACAGTTGACATTTGACGCAGCGGCTTACCGGGAATTCCAAAGACTGAAATAAATGGATAGTAAACGCCTTCTACCCGCCAGATGACTGGATACTCCATTTCACTGAGAATCTGAGATTGCTGTTGCACTTGAGCTCAGAGCCCCGGCAGAAATTCTGAGCGTGTACATTCAATATGTCCCTGATTTATACAGAGAATCAGTCTCCAGAGATAGTGTGATTAACGTCCTTAGTTACAGTTGCTTGATCAAACACTTTACTTCAATACCATTGACTCTGATAAAAATAGTAGGCCGATTGAACACAAATACATCGACAGTCGTGGCCATTACCTCAGCAGTGATTCTGTTGATATTTTAATTACAAAGGCAGAGCTTTGTCAGATTTAATCTTTTTGTTGGCTAATTATTGATGTATAAAGGGAGACCAATGACACTGAACGACTCGTACCTCCTGTCCTTGAAGTTTCCCATTTTGAACTGTCGTTGAGGATTATCGTGTTTTGTATCTGTGTGTGCGTTGATGATGTAACAGACTTCTAAATCTGCCAAAAGTTGAAACAAATCCAGAAGAAATATTTACATCTGCAAAGGAATGGACAGAACTGTTAATGATAAAGAGAGTACTCTAAGCTCTGAGATGAATAGATACAGGATGGTTAGAAGTAAATGGAGGAAAGAGAAGCATTAACATATAACAAGAGATAAAGATAGAGATATAAAGAGGTAGAGTGAGATAGATGGAGAGGGGTAGAGAGAGAGTGAGTGTGTGTGTGTGTGTGTGTGAGAGAGAGAGAGAGAGAGAGAGAGAGAGAGAGAGAGAGAGAGAGAGAGAGAGAGAGAGAGCATGAGAATAGGATTGTGATGTGCCCTCTGCATCTCTTGTATGACTGCACCGTTCCAATGAAATGAAATAACGGACACACAACATACAGATGTCCTTTAAGATTTATTTTATTTATCTCTCCTTCTTCAGTAGACACCGAGAAACTACAAGAAAATAAACGTCATAAAAGCATTGAAACATATCTCTCTCAGTCTTTTAAATATCTCGTTATAGTGTCTTCTGATAAACAGGTTATCACGTCAAAAGTGTGCCGAGATCAAATAAATCACTAAAATATATCACACTGTCCATATACAAACACATCAACAACACTGTATGCATATATAAATAAACAATTCCTGTGTGCACCGTTGGACTACATGCAGAATATGGTTACATTAGGGCCATGTGTCTTTCTCTGCTTCTATCTTTGTTCTGACCCATAATACCACAGTCATGTCTTTGTTAAACTGTTGTCATGTGACCCATTAAAATCTGGTCCTTAAATGAAACCTGACATAAAATATTTTAAGATGATAAAATAATAATGAATTTGTGAAAAAAACACCTGAAATAAACATCTCAATGAAACATGTCTCTAAGACAGTTACACTTCCACCAAATTACTATGATTGATTATAAACTTTATATAAAATTTTGAATAAATCTAGTAATTTTCACAAACAAACAGTCAGTATTTGTAACAAACTCTAGGTCAAACTGATACCTTAAGCTCTCCACACCGATAGGAGTTTAGATATTAATTCCACTGAAACACATTTTAGTTGTTTTCCTAAAGGACAATCATTTTATGGATAGGACGTTCAAGAATGGATGGATTAATCAGTCGCTGACTCTTTTTCCCTAGCACTTTATTTCCTAATTGTATTGCTGCTCTTCGCACCAGTCCGTCTTCAACTTAACATATACCAAACACTCTTCCAAGTCTTCATTCACTACGAGAAATCCCTTCCTCTTTTACAATAACAATAACTCCAATCTTCACATTTCATCTTGAAGAGTGCCAGTGCTGTCTGAGATTGATGTTTGCTGGATATTCCTTCTTCCACTTGCTCCAAAATTGCTTTATCAGATATTGCATTCTGCGCGACCTTTTCCTGGCACACAGATCTTCTGCCATAAATTTCCGCGGTGGAGGCAGCTGGACAGAGGTTTGCATGGTAAGTAAGTGGTTTGGGGTAAGAGGTTCTAGGTCTTTGGAATCATTGATAATGTCAGTGGTGAATGGACGGCTGTTTATAATTGACATCGCCTAATAGAAGTAGGTTCTCAGAGAAGTATCATCTAATATTCCAGTGCGTTGTGAGAGGACTGAGCTTAGGACGCTCCTAACTGTCGTGATCTGACTTTCCCAAACACATCCCATGTGACTGGCTTCAGGTAGCTTCATGATGAAGTCGCATTGCTTTTGCGCCAGGTAAGCAATCAATTTTTGTTTCTGCACTTCCTTTAAGGCTTTTGTCAGTTCATTTTTCGCCCCAACAAAGTTTGTCCTTTGATCCGATGTGATTTGTCTGACAGCTCCACGGATATCTATAAAACGCCGTAAAGAATTTATGAAGGCATCAGTTGTTAAATCTTCCAACATTTCCATGTGAATTGCCCTCGAGGACAGACAGGTGAATTTGAGACCGTATCTCTTGCACTCTTTACTACCTTGCTTAGTGTGAAATTGTGCAAAACAATCCATCCCACAGTGTGAGAATGGTGATGAGGGATCAACACGGTTAGCAGGAAGATCCGCCATCTTTTGCGTTTCTGTTGGCCTGCGACCTTTCCTGCATGTAACACATTATTTGATGTAGTTTGACAGAACTTTGCTGCCACCAACAACCCAGTAACCATTTGCTGTCAGTTCATTAAGTATTTGTCCTCTGACTTGGTACTGAGTTTTTCCATGGCAGTTATCTAGGATCAGACTTGTGACCACACCATTTCTTGGTAGGATTAATGGATGCTTCAAGTCGAGAGGTAAAGAGGCCTTCTTTATTCGCCCTCCCACCCTGAGAACACCATCGTGCAACACTAGGTCAAGTTGGAAAAATGAATGGTTGTGCAGCAGTTTTTCATGACTCAGTATTCGTATTTCTTCTTTGAAGGCATCCCTTTGTCCCACTTTTACAAGCAGAAGGCTGGCCTTTCTTCTGTCTTGGACATGTATGAGTTTTGCTCTTTTGGCTCTTTTTGCTAGTTGCTGGATCCGAGCAACCACATTCAATGCTGTATGCCATTTTGAGAACCATCTCTGTCTCTCCAAAAAAAAAATGTCCTCTTCCACCACCTTTGCTTGTAGTACTTGTGTCATTTTGACTTCAGGATAGCCCACCAAACGCTCAGGAGTTGACTTTGATGTGACAATCTCTCTTTCCCACAGAAATTTGCGTCCAGTAAGCAAATTTGAACCAATCAGCTCTGTCACCTTGAGGCCTCCGGAAGCTTGATCTGCCGGATTTTGATCACTGTCAATATAATAACACTGTGCTGGATTAGTTACTTCTCTGATTCTTTGGACTCGATTTGCAACTAAAACATGAAACCTTCGGGCTTCATTATTAATGTAACCGAAGACTACCTGGGAATCTGTCCAAAAATAATCTTGGTCAATTTTGCGCTCCATTTCCTCATTTAACATACTGCTGACCGCTGAGGAGATCACTGCAACTGTTAACTCCATCCTTGGTATGGTTACAACTCTTGTGGGTGCAAACCTTTCTTTACCTATGACAAAGGAGCAATGCACTTTGCCTTCACTCAGTAATCGGATACATGAGCAGTAACCGTACCCATGGCTACTCGCATCGAAACGTCATGCAGTTCAATTCTCTGTAACTTCACTAGGTTTTCAGGAGCAAAGCCCCTTGGAATCTGGAGTTTTTGAAGATTCTTTAGATCGTTCAGTCAGCTGTCCCATCGTGGCTTTAAGTCACCAGGCAGTGGTTCGTCCATTCCAACGCCCTTTTGGCTCGGTTTCTGCAGTACTTTCTTTCCTAGTAAGGGAAAGATAGCTAGGAAGCCTAGTTAGTAAAACACGAGAGGCTACAGTCGAGAGGATTCCCCGCCGTGTTGCTGGCTTCACGTCTAAGGCGACTTTAAAAGAGAATGCGTCACTGATCACATTACTGCCAACACAGTCTGGACTGGGAGTTCATTATGACTGAGGTCAACATTCTGAACTCCACCGGCTCGTTCACTGTCCGGATTTGAGTCCAAGACTTCTCTGTTGTTGGACATGAACTTGTAGAGGTGTAATCTCACTTTTGCACACCCTTTCTGCGCTTCTCTCACCAATTTGATGGCTGTGTCCGCACATTCTTCATTGATGAGGCCATCATCGACATAATTTTATTTTTTTGATTATGTTGTCTGCTGCTGGATAATCTTTTTCATTTTAGCTCGCAAGATACTTAATTCCATAATTTGCGCAGCCAGGAGAGGATGCTGCTCCAAAAACAGGGAACTTCATGCGATATTCCTTTGGCTCTCAATTTGTATCGCCATCTTCCCACCACGGGAACCGTGAGTAATCTCTGTCCTCTTGCCTTACATGGAACCTGTGGAACATTTTTCCTACATCACAGATGGCTGCCATTGGGTGTTTGTGGAATCTGCAGAGAACTCCTGTCAACCCATGTGTAAGATCATGTCCAGTTAGTAGGTGATCATTCAGAGCCGTGCCATCATACTTAGCAAAGCAGTCGAACACAACCCTATTGTTTTCTGGCTTTCTTTGGCGATGCCTTCCTTGGTGGTGAATATACCACACATTTCCTGCTTTGGGTTGATCTTCAGCTCTTTCAGCATCACCATCATTGAAGATACTTCCCATAAATTTAAAGTACTCATCCTTGAATTTGTGATTTTTAACAAGTTTCCCCTTCAGGTGCTTCAGCCGCAACAGCGCCAGTCGCTTATTTTCTAGCAGCTGAGGACATGTTTTAAAGTAGAGGGGTCCATCTGCATTCTATTGTATTCTTTTATTCAGTAATTGTATGAACTGTATGTCATGTTGTGCCGTGCTCTTTTCCCCAGGATTTCAATCTCTGAAGTCTGATTCAAGGGCTCTAATGACAGTGGCTGGTGTCAATGGTGGAAGTTCCTTGACGGATACATGATCGCACAGACCTGTTGACTTTGCGACCCGTGATGAGCTGCCGACAGTGCTCCAACCCAGGTCAGTCTTGATGGCATACGGCTCATCGTCACCCCCTGTGATGACATGATGTGGTGCCAACAGTCTCCCGCAGTCGTACCCTTCTGGAGTCCAACCTCGCAATCCATCAGCTCTGGTATTTATTGTGCTCTTCCATTCAGATGTTTCAACCTTTTAGCCGTTTCTGGGGTAGGAATGTGGGAATGTTCGAGTGGGATGAAATCTCTGGTATAGGCCGATGTCAAATTGATAAAATGTTTCGAGGAAAACCCTCTAACTCTAAGCCCACTAACTCTTCCACTCTGAACAAAGGAATCTTTTCCCATCATAGTGCTAAGCTTTAACTTGACTGGCTCTAATTCTGCCCCCATTTTCTCACATACCACTTGGTCTGCAAAAGGTTTACTACTCTGTGTATCCAGTAGGGCAGACACTAAGGTCTCTGTTTTAGGGGTGGTGATTGAAGAAATCCGTACAGACACTATCATGGATGTGCTCCCACCATCGCCTCTGTTCACGCAGCAAGAAAGGAAAAGATGTGTTTTCTTCTGCTTGCATAACATGAGCAGATGTGTCTGCTGCAGCAGAAGGACAGTCTTCATCAAGTAGTGTTGGTTGATGTTCTTACATATGCCACAAGTAGCTTTTCTCTTACAGTTCTTTGAATTGTGTCCTCTCCTAAGACAGCCAAAGCACAGGTTATTGTCCAATATGAACTTTCTCTTGTCCTCCACAGTCTTATTGGCGAGCATCTGGCATTTGTGGATGGAGTATCTTTCTCCGCAGCACATGCATGTGACTGGGTTTGAAGATAATAACAAAGAGTTTACCTTCTTGGATCCGTTTGAACCTTTGAGCTGTTCTCCAAGGCGCTTTATACTCCCATCACTGCATTTGATTCATCTGACTCTTTCGCATTTGTGATAAACACATGAGCCTTTGTGCGCTTCCTGCCTCTTCTTTTCTTCAGTCGGTTTCAAGGCATGAAAGTATGCTACAGGATTGCATGCGATTTCCGCTTCTTGTGCCACAAATTCAACAAACTCGTTGAAATTAGAGAATTCCCCGATTGTCGCAACTGCGTTGTGAAATGACAATTCCACCGAGAGGTCACCCAATCAGGGAGGTTTTGGAGCATCTTTTGATTTTCTACACGGTCATTTATCACCCGAAGCTCTTTGATATGTTGCATGGCTTTGCTGCAGGCTGTCATAAAATCACTGAATTGTCTCAGTTTAAATGACTCGCCTGAGCCAATCTATGGCCAGTTATTCAGGTTTTCTCGAAATGCGCGCCGGATTACAAAGAGGTGGCCATACCGAGCATTCAAAGACTCCCATGCCTGGTCGTAGGCTTCATCATCCTTTCTGTAGAAGCTTACTTCCAATACGGATCGTGCTTTACCACGAATGTATTTTTGCAGGTAGAACAACCTGTCAGCTAGATCTGTGCATCGCCGTTCTATCAATGCCTTTAAACTTGTGCTCCACTCTAAGAACTTAAGTGGGTCCCCTGACAAGACTAAGGGCTCTGGTGAGAACCATTGTGTCATGTAGGGCTTGTACTAACGATGCATCATTGTTAGTACTGTTTGCTTGTTCAATGTTATACTTTTCACATGTTTGTCCCCCTTTTAATTCTTTATAATGCATTAGAAGACAATTAGCCAGCTCACTGCTTGCCGTTCTACTTTCTTCCAAGGCCTCACTTGAGTCAGCTGCAGAGTAAGCCTTACTCAGCTATTACTTGATATTCTCGTTGACTTTCTAGTCTTTTAAGTTCCTGCCTTTGTACAGCGATAGCCTCCTCCATCTCCATTTCGGCCTGCTTTGCAGCAAACTGTGCAGCACACTCTGTACTTTTTGCAGTAATGCTTTGATGTTCTGATAAACAGCTTGAATGGCGGCTACGAGCCGTGGATTTGGAGATTGTAGACCCAAATATCGACTGGGCATACTCTCTATCAAGCAACATACGAAGTCTTACATTTTCTGCCTTATCATTAAACTCCTCTTGCCCCACTTCCCTCATTAGCCCCATCAAATCTGCTGATACTGCTCTGCAGGAATCCATCTTTCTATTAATCTCAGTAGAAGGTGCAGATTCAGATAGAATATTTTCATACACATCTCTCACTTATGTCTCCAGCCCTTCAACAGCATCTATCATCTCCCCTAAGTCTTGACCTGAGCACTCATCCTTAAATTTGGTACGTGCAGCTCCAACTTGTTCTTTCCAGCTTTCATAAAGCTTGACGAATTTACTCTCCCTCTGATAAGCTCCAGCATTTTGGGATTAACTTTCTTTCTCATGAATATTCCTTGGGTCCGACTCTCTTTGAAGTAGCATTGAACACGTTTTTGAAACAGAAACACTATACCTATCACCAAGCTTTTGCTGAGTATACATATGTAATAGTCAGTGTAATCCAAGTACTAATGTTGGCAACTGTTTACTCAATAATCCTCCTAATACTCTTTTGATTATGCGTTTGAACTCAAAACGCCATTAGAACATTCGTAACCATGCCACTTGTAAAGCAGGAACAACAATTAGGCTATCATGATAAATGAGTTACTTTTCTCATCAATAACCAATATTTTGACAAGTATTTTCAAATTATACGAATATCAAAAGGTTGTAAAGGTAGCACAGTCAAACCTGACGCCGTCTGCTGTGCCGTACATTCTTGCAAATCTATAGCCTACACTGGTAAGCGTCGCTCTCTCTTGGTGAAATCGTGGTATTCTCAACCCGACGGTGTCCGGAGCAAACACTCCCGTTTTCTCCCGTGAATCAACTAGTCTTTTACGATTTCTGCCGCCACACGCTGCTTCAGCGATTGTGCTTCCTACGTCTCTTCTTCCCGAATACGCGGAGGTTTTAGTTTGAACTCTCGGACTCGTTGGCTGCAGGTTTTCACTACGCGCCGCTCATTACATTGAACTGTCGGCCATGCTGGCCACACACGGTTTAACTGTAACTGCACCAGTCCAATGAAATAACGGCCATGCAATATACAGATGTTCTTGAAGATTTATTTTATTTCTTTGTCTTTCTTCAGCAGACACCGTGAAAACTACAAGAAAATAAATGTCATAAAATGTTTGAAACATACATCTCTCAGCCTTTTAATGTCTCTCAAGTTATGGTGTCTGCTGATAAACAGGCCCAAACACGTTTTGCACATCAGAAGTGTGCTGAGATCAAATAAATCACTAAAAACATATCACACTGTCCATGTACAGACACATCAACAACACTGCATGCATATATAGATAAACAATTACCGTCTGCGCCTCTTGGACCACATGCAAAATAAGGTTACTTTAGGGCCATATGCCTTTCTCTGCTGCCATGTTGGATCTGACCCACAATAACACATCCATGCCTTTAAGAAATTGTGGTCATGTGACCCATTAAACTCTGGTCCTTTAATAAAGCCTTACATAAAATATTTTAAGATGATAACATAATCATGAATTTCTGAAAAAAAACATGTAAAATAAACAGGTCAATGAAACATGTCTCAGAGACAGTTACATCATGGTCTCTGGTACAGAACGATGTTCATTCTGTACCTGTCAGTCTCTGGTACAGTGTGAGAGTGTGGGGTTCATTCTGTACCTATCACGCTCTGGTACAGTGTGAGAGTGTGGGGTTCATTCTTTACGTGTCAGTCTTTGGTGCAGTGTGAGAGTGTAGGGTTCATTCTGTACCTTTCAGTGTATGGTACAGTGTGAGAGTGTGGGGTTCATTCTTTACGTGTCAGTCTTTGGTGCAGTGTGAGAGTGTAGGGTTCATTCTGTACCTTTCAGTGTATGGTACAGTGTGAGAGTGTGGGGTTCATTCTGTACCTGTCAGTCTTTGGTGCAGTGTTAGAGTGTAGGGTTCATTCTGTACCAGTCAGTCTCTGCTACAGTGTAAGAGAGCCGCGTTCATACATTGCTATTTTGCAGTTTGCTCCAAAAATCTAGCATTGAATCATCATGTATAACTATTGTTATGGTATGTCTCCAGCAACAATGAATATAGAAGCGAGAAGGTTTTTTTAATAAACAAATAAACATTTATTTAACTCTGCTCAACAACTATTAAAAGGAAACAAACGACTAACTTGACCGGAAGTTGTTTGCTATACGGCAATTCGAACAGTTCTTAAACCGATAAATGCGATCACAGTTCTTAAAGTGGTATAAGCGAAACTCCAAATGATTTATACCGTCAGTTAGGAGAGACTTTCCAGAAGTAAGGACTTCCTCGACGACGTGAAGTTGCGGCTGATCACAGCAGAAATATAGAACCAAAGAAGACCATAGCACAGTACAGGCGCTTCAGCCCTTCATGTTGTGCTGACCCATATAATCATTTAAAAAAGTACTAAACCCACACTACCCCATAACGCTCTATTTTTCTTTCGTCCATGTGCCTGTCCAAGAGGCTCTTCAATACCCTTAATGTTTTAGGCTCCAACACAATCCCTGACATGTCATTCCAGGCACTCACAACCCTCTGTGTAAAAAAAAAACGAACTTACCCCTGATATCTCCTCTAAACGTCCTTACATTAATTGTGTACATATGTCATCTGGTGTTTGTTTTTGCTGCCCTGGGAAACACGTACTGACTATCCACCCTATGTATGCCTCTCGTAATTTTGTAGACCTCTATCAAGTCACCTCACATTCTTCTACGCTCCAAAGAGAAAAGTCCCAGCTCTGCTAACCTTGCTTCATATGACTTCTTCTCCAAACCAGACAACATCCTGGTAAATCTCCTCTGCACCGTCTCCATAGCTTCCACATCCTTCCTATAATGGGGTGAGCAGAACTGAACAAAATACTCTACGTGCGGTCTCAACAGAGATTTGTAGAGTTGCAATACTTCTTCCAGGCTTTCAATACCAGTCCCTTTTCAAATTCGATGTTCCCCTGATCCTCCCATTTACTCTCTGGGCAACTCCCCTTCGAAGTAAACTCAACCTTACGGGTTAAAACAATTTCGTCTGCTAACCCAGCAGACTCCCTCAAGGTTGCGGCATCCTTTTCATCTAGGACAGCCCTTACATCATTATCGAGACCACATTTAAATTCTTCAACTGAGAACTGCTCTGTCAAGCCTAAAAGATCATCCGTGTCCTACCCTGGACCTTCTAATGCCATATCTGTTTCTCATTTTTACTCTGTGTCTCTATAAATTCCCTCCTGGCTAATGATAGATCTACCTCCTCTCCTTTCCTCTCCTTAGATCCACTATCCTCCGTTTTAACACCTTCTAACCCGTCTTGGTACAGGGTCCGTAAAAACGTCTCCGCCAAATCAACACTGGACTCATTTAAACTGGTTCCTTTCTCAGCCACCTTTCTCAACATGCTGCATTTGATTGCGCATGCGGGATAAATCTTGGAATCTATGGGCGGGTCCTCAGCACTCACAGGCTTACTTGCCAGCTTCACTGCTGAATACACATCACAAGAATCTCTCCAGATCCGCACTGGAACTGGGGTTTCACCGTCCTTCACAGACACCGTCCCTTCCGAGGTAAACTTCTCACGCCCCTCATGGGCTCTATCTACCTTTGCCTTCCACATCGATCTGCTGACCAACTCAATGCAACCTGTAGGGATTGCCGTTTTCCCTTCTTCGGAGCAAAGCACTTAGATGCTATATGACCAGCTTTCCCACAATTATAACAGGTAAAGCTAGGAACCTTCCTGCCAGCCTGCTTTTCCTCCTCCTCACCTTTTCCACTAGCTCCCGGCTTATTCTCTGCCATAGCCGGTGGGCTTTCTCTATTGTCCCTACTGCCTCTCTGGTAACTCTTATTTGAGGAAATCTTTGACTTGTGGGTTAAGGCGTACTCGTCTGCTAACTTGGCAGTCGCAGACAGAGTCTGTCTCCTCATCCAAGTACGTCTCCATACTGTCAGGGATACAACTTTTGAACTGCTCTATTAGAATTAACTGTAACAGGTTATCATAATCTTCATCAACCCCTTTTGAGGCGTACCAACGCTCAAAATATATTTGCCATCTCACGGGCAAACTCTAAATACGTGTGGTTCCACGGCTTTCTGAAGTTCCGAACTTCTGCCGGTATGCCTCTGCACCAACTCGTAACTCCTCAGTTCAGCCTCTATACTACCTCCATAATTCCTAGACTCATCCATGGATAATGCCGAATACGCTTGCTGAGCCTTCCCCCTAAGTACGCTCTGAACCAGAGCAGCCCATTTCCTCTCAGGCCAGTTCTGATTCACAGCCATTTTCTCAAAATGGAGGAAGAACTTATCGACATCCATCTCTCGAATGGAGGTAACAACTGGATCTCTCGACTAATCTTGAACACCTCATTTGGGTCCGCCACCCGGCCTCTTCACTGCACCTTTAACCTCTCTTTTTCCAGCGCATTCTGGCTCTCTTTCTCCCTTCCTCCATCTGCCTTTCAGCCTTTCTTTCTTCCTCCTCTCTCCTCCATTCAGCTTCCTCTTTCGCCTCACAGCATCATCTCTTCGCCCGGCAGCTTCTCTCTCTGCTTCAGCTGCCTCATCCGAAGTACATACTGCCTCTTTTTCTCTTTCTCAGCCAACTTTCATTTTCTCATCTCTAACTGAACCCGCCCCTCGGGATCAGGTCCTAATACATCTGTGTGAACACACCCTTGGATACATAATGCATAGCTATTTCTCGCTGTATATCCACCTTTCTCATCGACGATTTCACCTCTGGGAAAACTAATCGTTTCGCAACAATCACCAATTCAGCCTTCCTGGCAACCTCTAATGCCCCCGCAGTCGGGTCTTTTACAATTTTGACAATGTCCATCTCTGCTGGTTTCCCGTCCGTTTAAATCTCATAACCAGATCAGATAAGGGACTTTTATCCCGATTCACTGGTCGTTGGGGTCTCGTTGTGCTAAACTATAAGTGTTTATTAATAAAAATAAGCAAAACCATGTCAATACATCAAATATATATATAAAACAAGTTAGCAGTAATAAACCTAAAAGTGTAGGAATAATAATAATCAATAATAAACAAGCTCTATCGATGTCTAGGGGTAAATGAATTGTCATAGAAAAGTAAAAAGTTCAGTTCAGTTCATGAGTGCTGATGTAGTTATGGTTGTTTTATTGTAATCGTTGGAGAGAGAGAGAGAGGAGAGAGAGAGAGGAGAGAGAGAGAGAGAGAGAGAGAGAGAGAGAGCGAGAGAGAGACAGAGAGAGAGAGAGGGAGAGAGAGAGAGAAGAGAGAGAGAGAGAGAGAGAGAGAGAGAGATGAGAGAGAGAGAGAGAGAGAGGAGAGAGAGATGTAACAGCTACAGTCAAGCAAACCTTCCCTTTGTTTTCTTAATTCGTCGTATCGGTGTGGTCATTCAGTTATAACCTCTACGTCATTCTGCTAGACCGTTCTTCTGTGGTGGACTCGTCATTCTGGTATGAGTGGACACACACACAAGTCCCCACCGTCCCTGCTTTAACTCTGTGAGCTTTACTGACCGATCTCCACTTTCGGTCTCCGAATCCCCCACCTTTCTTGTGGGTACCAACACTCAATCAGTGTCCACTGGCGTGTATGGAGGGTGTCTCTCCAAGTCTGTCTTTTATCCCTACTAACAGGGACTCAGCTATCCATCACTCCTGAATGACTGTGTCCATCAAATAAGGTCACTCCTTCAGTCCATTGAGGAATGTTTATGAGCAAAATAGTAGAAGATAAATAACCCTTGCAGAAGTCATAATACAGTAAATCAACAGTCTCTCTCCCCTCTCTTATTCTTAGCAAATGTTCTTGCCTGGGCTTTATCCCTCCATCGTGGTCAGCATAGTAACAGTAATAGTTCGTGTTTCTCAGGAGGGGGATGGTTAACTCTGTACCCCATTGTCCATCAGGTCTGTTCATCACTCATAACATTAGGAGCACGGCATGTCTGAATAGCTTGGACCGAGTTTCTAACACGATGATAAGTGAGATTAATGAGGGTAGGTCAGTGGTTGTTGACCACTGCATTTCAAGAAGGCGATTTTAAAAAATTCCTGAATGGGAGACTAATCAAGGAAATGAAGATGCATGGGGTCCGCCGCGAATTGACTGTCTGGAAGCAGAGCTGGCTTGCGCATGAAGACAGTCGGTTAAAGGGACTTTAACGAACTGCACGTCTGTAATTAGTAGGGTTCCGCAGGCTTCAGTGTTGTGATGTACATAAATAACCTGAAATAACATGTAGATGGTTGTGTATTAAATCTGCCGATGGTAACAAGACTTGAGGAGTTGAGGGTAGTGTAGAAGACTGGCAAAGAATACAAGAGGATATTGATCCTTCTCAGTGTTGCGATTCATGTTCATGTCTCATTGAAGTCTCACAGGACGATAAGGTGGTGAAGAATGCTAAATCTTTTGCTCGGTATGCGGTTAATAATCATCGTTGTCCTTCCCAGTTCCCGCGTCCATTCAGCCGTGTAATTCTTCAGATGCTTGTCTTTTACTTTTGGTAAGTTCACTAGGCCAGTGCTGTACTCATAACTATCCCTCCGCAAAACACGACTACACTCCCACCCTTTATTCTGTAAGCCGTTCCTCTCTACGCAACTGTCCAAATGCCTCTTTAATCACACGTTAAAAATAAAATTTATTTTCAGAGCACATACGTTTCCATAAGGCCATAAAACATAGGAGCAGAATTGGGCCATTTAACCCATCAAATCTGCTCCGACATTCCAACATAGCCTTTCCCGTATCCCAATTAACACCATGCACTTGCCTTCTCGCCATATCCTTTGATGTCCTGACTGATCTGGAAACTATCAACTTCACATACAACTTTGAGATTATTTATTTTTCCTGCGGGTATGCTCATAAAACCCCATAGAATTGTAACCGTAAACTGTGTGAATGAAAGAAGAAGTTAATCGAAGACAATAATGTTTCAATATAACTAAAAACAACAGCAATAAGTAAAGAAAGCATAAAATAACAAGAAATATTCCTTAAAGTTTGATCATTGGCTGTGGGGGGTAGTTCAATATATGAGTGTGATTAGCCTGTTTTATTAGAAGAACAGTAACTTTTCTGCATCCTGGTGATCCGAGTCCATAGACAGTTGGAACCTTTGTCCTCTGGCAGCAGCTAGGAAAGAGCTTTGATGATAGATGCTGCACTCCTGCGACAGTGTTTCATGTAGATGTGCTCGGTGCTTGGCAGGGCTTACCCGTGATGCACTGGGCCTAAACGACTGCCTGTTTTAGGATGTTCCCTTCAAACGAATTGGTGAGGTGTTCGCATACAAACGCGTAATACAGTTAGTCAATATTTTTCCAACAAGAAATCTATGGAGGATTATTGCCAGTCTATTAAGGTTGTAACTGTAAAATTCCAAATTGCACAATGTCTTTTTCCAGCACACAAGTGTAATGGAGAACTAAATATTTTTGCTCATAAAAAAGCACCATAAGATAAAGAATATGATGCAATATAGAGTGAGGATGTTTTTTAATTAGATATGTTTAAATAGAGATGGATCTATAATCGAAAGTTCATTAAGTCAACAGCTCGGAAATGGCATTGTAGAGAAGCTGGATCAGCATCGGTTAGACAACATAATATTGAAATGGAGCGGGAGGCCAGGCCATTCTAGCTGTAAAATCGCCTATTCCAGTTAGTTAATTTTGTCTCTAAATGGAGCACGGAACATTGAACGTAAGCAATTTCAGTGCATTATCAGCAGAAAATAAGCTTGAGGTTAATAAGTCTGCGGCAGAGCCAACCTCTGAGGCGACGGGATGTTTCTAAGAGGGAATTGCTCATGTTAAAAGTTATGGTGACCGCTTAATGAAGAAGGCTCAGGTACAGATGTTAATAGCACAACATTATGTATCCAAGGGAACATTTGAAGAGGAGGTGTTGGAAATGTTTGCTGAAGGTAAAACATTTACGGAGACTGAGATTCAGCTTCAGATAACAAAACTGAAGTATAAGTATAAGTTGGAATTAAAGCGGCTCGAGGCTGAGGAGGCAGAAAAACAGAGACAGTTTGAAAGGGAGAAGTTTATGTACTGTGATCGCTGTTATACCTTAGAAGGGGTTGCTGAGGGTTTTGACAGCTTAAAAGAGCTGGTCTTGATTAGATAGATAGATAGATAGATAGATAGATACTTTATTCATCCCCATGGGGAAATTCAACTTTTTTTCCCAATGTCCCATACACTTGTTGTAGCAAAACTAATTACATACAATAATTAACTCAGTAAAAAATATGATATGCCTCTAAATCACTATCTCAAAAAGCATTAATAATAGCTTTTAAAAAGTTCTTAAGTCCTGGCGGTAGAATTGTAAAGCCTAATGGCATTGGGGAGTATTGACCTCTTCATCCTGTCTGAGGCGCATTGCATCGATAGTAACCTGTCGCATTAAGATGTGTGTTCTTTTCTATGTAAGGGCATATCTCGATGAAAAGGATGCCGCTACCTTGCGGGATCTGCTAGGTTAGCAGATGAGGTTGTTTAAATCCACAATGTTGAGTATGCTCTGGATGAGAGATTCCCAGAGAGTAGCTGGGAAGACCAAGGGAACCAGAAAATTGAAACTTGGACTGGTATTGAAAGCCTAGAAGAGACAGCTGTCCCGATTGCCTGTGTTCAGATTGTTGAAGCACCTGTGAATTTCCAAGGTTATGAACCTTGTGTAGAAACTCAGTTAAGGTCTGAGGGGTCCTACTCGGTTGAAAAGGAAAGCAGTCCTTTTGTGTCAGATGGACTTGGTTCAGTGAATAAGGGGTTAACCTTGGTACCAGAGGAAATTGGGGATTCTCAGTCACTTGTGCTAGACGGAGTTCCAGAAGTTGGCGATGAGATGAAAGCTGGTGAGGTAAATGTTATTGAAAATATTGAGAAGGGTGCTGTTTCTAGATTTTTGAATAAAGAACTTGTGTAGGTTGGGCTGCACAAGGTTGGCCTGACATTTGATCCTGCTTTCAGGCCTGTTGAAGTATGTGCCAGTTTGCTGAATTTTGTTTTTTCATTTGGATGTAAACACCTTTAAGGTTGTGGAGATGTTTTTCCCGATTGTGGTGTGGATTGTGATGTGATATGGATGTGTATTGTTTTGATTTTGGGAGTCCACCTGTATGGGTTACTACTGAGACGGATCGAGCTGAAGGTCGCAGGAATAGTTAAACGGATTCTTTGTGATTTTTCATAATGTAAATATGATTTTCGTAAATCTAGTGACTGTGCTGAGTTGGGCAAACATAGGGGATAGGTTAGCGCCTATCCAGGGTAAATTTTATTCTGCTGAACAAGCCAGCTAACAAGCCAGCCTATGGCTGAAGACCCACACATAGATACTGATGTTTACCCCGCATACGCAGTAACCCGAAGCAGGTCTAAAGAGTTTGTTGATGCAGATAGTTCGGGGCAGGGGGATTCTGAGACCCATGATAGCAAAGCGAGGGGTTCGGATTATGAAGATTAGTCAAAGAATTTTCTACCTTCCGTGTTAAATCAGGATTTGGGCAGTAAGAAGGATGAGAAATGTTTGTCCTTGTCCAGGGATAAATTCATAGCGGAACAACGCCGAGACTCTGAAATTGCTGCCTAAAGGGAACCAGTTCTACAGATGTGGAGGGTCAAAGCGAATCAGTAGGGTATTATCTTAAGGACGGGGTGGTAATTAGGAAGTGGAAACCAGCTGCTATGGCTGCAAGTAAAGTTGGGCCATTGAACATCAAGTTGTGGTCCCGAATTTTAAAATGACAAACATGGCTCATCATATTCCTTTAGGTCGACACTTTGAAGTGAGAAAGACAGTGAATAGGATTGTGAAGGAATTCTACTGGCCTAATTTGAGAAAGGATGATATGAACTTTTGCAAGACGCGGGTAAAAGCCCTTATAAAATTTTTGCAAGACTTGCCATAGCTGTCAGGTTGTGTGGATAACAAAACAAGCTATTCCAGTAGCACGACTTAAACCGATACCTGCTTTTCGTGAACCATTTTCTAGGGTCATAGTGAATTGTGTTGGCCCACTTGCAAAGACTGCAGCTGGCTATGAGTATCTGTGGTTTGTTGGTCAAAACAACCCATGAGTATATTGTTCAATACTGACCAATACTCATGCGAATATTGGTTTGACCAATGTCACGTTGATACTTACCATGATTAGACTATAACACCAAGAAATCTGCAGATTCTGGAAATTCAAGCAACACACACAAAATGCTGGTGGAATGCAGCAGGCCAGGCAGCATCTATAGGGAGAAGAACTGACGATGCTTTGGGCCGAGACGCTTCGACAGGACTTACTGATAGTAAGAGATTTGAAAGTAGGAGGGGGAGGGGGAAATCCGAAATGATAGGAGAAGATAGGAGGGGGTGAAGTGAAGCTAAGAGCTGGAAAGGTGATTGCCAAAAGAGACAGAGAATTGGAGAACGGAAAGGATCATGGGATGAGAGGCCTAGTGAGGAAAAAACGTGAGGGGGTGCGCTGAAGAGGGAGACGGAGAACCGGGAAAGAGTGATGGGTAGAGAAAGAAAAAAAAGAAGGGGGTGAATAAACAAATCAGGGATAGGGTAAGAAGGGGAGGAGGGCCCTTAACAGAAGTTAGAGAAATCAAAGTTTATGCATTCAGCTTGGAGGTTATCTCTCACTTCCTTGCTCTCTCTCTCTCTCTCTCTCTCTCTCTCTCTCTCTCTCTCTCTCTCTCTCTCTCTCTCTCTCTCTCTCTCTCTCTCTCTCTCTATCACACACACACACACACACACACACACACACACACACACACACACACACACACACACACACACACACACACACACACACACACACACACACACACACACACACACACACACACACACACACACACACGCCATCAGGTTGGGGACTACCCAGCCGGTATATAAGGTGTTATTCCTCCAAACTGAGTGTGGCTTCATCTGATTTTGTGTGAGCTGTTTTCTATTTCGAGCATCTGCATTTTTTTTCTAGAGTTTGCTTTGGAACAGTGATCATCATATTGTTTCCGTTTACCTACAACTTGGGCGGGGGGATAGAAGAGAGAGCAGGAAATCAGCTGAAGAGTAACACTTCACAGCATTTATTTCTGACGTTTCATGAGTTTCAAAATCAGATTCAATGGGTATATCAAGGCATTCTGTAGTTCCTCTCGGAATTTGTTTTGAGTCAGGGCGTAAATGCACGTGTTGGTGCAGGAACTGAGAATCTGCAGCATTGCCGCTGTGCGCTCTGTGATGTACCGGGGATCGGTAACAGAATATTGAACATAACTCATTGACATCCGTTGATAGATGGAATAAACAAATCGCGTTACCCACAGCAATATGAAACTACCAGTTATGCTGAAGAGTAAAACGATGGATCTACGTCGGTTCTCCATCTCCCGGTCCTTGTCATTCTCTCCAGTCTTTTGTCCTCGGAGCCCCCTGCGGGCTCGACTGGCATTTAGAATCCGTCTGACAGTCAGAATATTGAACAGCAACATCAGAAAAAATGGGACACAAGGGACTAAAATGCGGTGAAAAATATCAAATGCCGCCCATGCGGGAGAGTTTGTGTAGGTTGTTGTAAAAACACAACCCCAGGAAACACCATCAATTATTATAAAAGGGCCATTTGCAAAGCCCCAGGGGACAGTCTCCAAACAGACTAACACACTCACTGTCCCGATAACCACAGCCGCCGTTTGCTCTGTGCAATATTTTGTTTTCAGCTTCTCGCAGCAAATAGCCACAAATCGATCGACGGTGAAAGCGACAGTCAGCCAGACTGAGGCCGCAGTGCTCCCAAAAATGAGACATTCACGGAGTATACAGACAGGAGTGATTTCCAGGTATGTTCCAGGAAAATAAATCCAAATTGTCATCCTCAGAAGCGGATCTGCGATAACGACCAGGAGATCGGCCGCTGCCATTCCCACCAGGTAGCGGGAGACACATTTGGAGAGACCGCACTTTCCCCGGGACAGGATCACAATCGCCACCAAGTTCGCTGGAAGAGAGACAGGGAACAGCAAGTTGAGAAAATACTGAGCAGAAACCAATGCAGCAGTTCGAGTGGATCCTGTAATATTTCCACTTTATTGTTGCATTTACCGCTAGAAGTGCCAAGAGAGGGCGCAGAGTTGGCGGAGACAGAGAAGAAGTTTGCACAGTAAAATGAAGTCAATATGATTAGAAACGTATTCCTTCCTAATGACCGAAATGTGAAATGGCATCGAAAGCTAAAACTGGGTAACTGCCACCACAGTTTGAATACTGGATGGAACATTTTTCTGCCAGTGCCTTCCGCGTCCAATCTGGATGAAAGGAACAGATCCGGAATCAAAGGTAGAATTCTTCCATTAGGAACCACGACCTTCTGCGGCATTTCCTGTCAGTGACAGAACTGCCAAAGGACGGTACAAAAACAGGAAATGCTGGAAACACTGATACAGTTAAAACAGAACATGTGGAAAAACATTTAAAGATTCTCTCTAAACAATTTTACTCAGATAGACCCATGACAGTAGTATAAACAGGTTTCTCTTTCTATACAAGCTGTTTGGGGTTTAGTGTTTCCAGTATTTCCCGAGTTTGTTTCGCATTCCAGCATTTGCCAACCCACTGACTTTAAAACAGAACATTAACTGATTCCAACAGATAGAGCGCAGTCTGACACAACGGTGCTGACGGACAAAACACTTTCCACTTATTCCAGCAGAGCGAAACTGGGAAGAGGAATTCAACGTTAAGCAGCAAAATTGGCGTCGTAGTCAGAAGTTTGTAACAATGTCAGATGTAGAAACAATAGTATAAAGTTCACAGGATGAATAACTATGAAACACAACCGACGTGGTGTTTGTGACTCAGTTGTCAATTAACTGCTTTATATTCAGTCATTCCGCAAACAATTATGTGTGTGTGTGTGTGTATATATATATATATATATATATATACCAGTCGGTGGTTTGATTGCTGCTTCTAACTCAGACAATCGCTCATATACAAAGCTGAAAATCAAAAAGGTAGAAATTCAGCGGGATGTATAAACACATTTTTTGGAAATGCAGTGCAGCTGCTACAATACCAAAAGCACAGAGACCCGAGCATCCCATTATTGAGCCCAGACCGCTGGAAGAACTCTCCCTGACCCCCTCATTTCCCACAGATGTTGGCATATTCGCTGAATTTATGCAGCGGGTTATATTTAAATTCAGATCTCAGAATTCACAGTCCCGCTGTTGCCATTACATTCCTCAAAAGTGTAACGCAGGGTCTAGACATTATTTTTCAGTGGAAACCAACTACAGAAACAATCACGACATTAGAATTAATCTTCATAACACACCAGCGACAGTTGACATTTGACGCAGCGGCTTACCGGAAATTCCAAAGACTGAAATAAAAGGATAGCAAACGCCTTCTATCCGCCAGATGACTGGATACACCATTTCAGTGGAATCTGCGATTTCTGTTGCTCTTGAGTTCACAGCTCCGGCAGAAACTCTGAGCTTGTACTTTCAATATGTCCCTGATTTATACAGAGAATCAGTCTCCAGAGATAGTGTGATTAACCTCCTTAGCTACAGTTGCTTGATCAAACACTTTACTTCAATACCATTGACTCTGATAAAAATAGTGGGCCGATTGAACACAAATACATCGACAGTCGTGGGCATTACCGCAGCAGTGATTCTGTTGATATTTTTAATTACAATGTCAGAGCTTTGTCAGATTTCATCTTTTTGTTGGCTAATTATTCATCTATAAACGGACACCAACGACACTGAAGGACTCGTTCCTTCTGTCCTTGAAGTTTCCCATTTTGAACTGTCTTTGAGGATGATCGTGTTTTGTATCTGTGTGTGCGTTGATGATGTAACAGACTTCTAAATCTGCCAAAAGTTGAAACAAATTGATCAGAAATATTTACATCTGTACAGGAATGGGCAGAACTGTTAATGTTAAAGATAGTACTCTAAGCTCTGAGATGAATAGATACAGGATGGCTAGAAGTAAATGGAGGAAAAACAAGCATTAACATATAACAAGAGATAAAGATAGAGATAGAAAGACGTAGAGAGAGAGAGATAGAGATTGGGAGAGGGAGAGAGTGATTGAGTGAGAGAGAGAGAGAGAGAGAGAGAGAGAGAGATGAGAGAGAGAGAGAGAGGAGAGAGAGAGAGAGAGAGAGAGAGAGAGAGAGACGAGAGGAGAGACGAGAGAGAGAGAGAGAGAACATGAGAATAGGATTCTGATGTGCCCTCTGCAAATCTTGTATGACTGCACTGGTCCAATGAAATGAAATAACGGTCAGGCAACATACAGACGTCCTTGAAGATTTATTTTATTTGTCTCTCCTTCTTCAGTAGACACCGAGAACTAGGAAGAAAATAAAAGTTATAAAAGCCTTGAAACATACATCTCTTAGTCTTTAAAAGTCTCTCATGTTATAATATCTGCCGATAAACATGCCCAAACAAGTTAGCACATCAGAAGAGAGCTCAGATCAAATGAATCAGTAAAATCATATCACACTGTCCATATACAGGCAGAACAACAGCATTGTATGCATATAAAAATAAACAATTACCGTCTGCGCCTCTTAGAGTACATGCGAAATATGGTTACATTAGGGCCATGTGTCTTTCTCTGCTTCTATCTTGTTCTCACCCATAATTCCACAGTAAGCCTTTATGAAACTGTTGTCATATGACCCTTTAAACTCTGGTCCTTAAATGAAACCTTGCATAAAATATTTTAAGAAGTTATAATAATAATGAATTTGTGAAAAAACACGTGAAATAAAGATTTCAATGAAACTTGTCTCTGAGACAGTTACACTCCACCAAATTACTATGATTTATGATAACCTTTTTACAAAATTTTGAATATATCTAGTAATTTCCAGAAACAAGTAATTGGTATTGTAACAAACTCCGAGGTCAAACTGATACCTTAAACATTCCACACCGATAAGAGTTTAAATATTAATTCCATTGAAACGCATTTTAGTTGTTTACTACAAGGACAATTAATCTACGGATAGGACGTTCAAGATTGGACGGAGTAATCAGTCGCTGACCCTTTATTTCCTAATTCTATTGATGCTGTTCGCACCAATCCCTCTTCATCTTAACAAGCATCATGCACTCTTCCAAGTCTCCATTCTCTACGAAAAATCCCTTCCTCTTTTACAATGACAATAACTCCAATCTTCACATTCCGACTTGAAGAGTGCTAGCGCTGTCTGAGGGTGATGTTTGCTAGAAATTTCTTCTTCCACTTGCTCCAAAATTGCTTTATCAGATATTGCATTCTGCGCGACCTTTTCCTGGCATACAGATATTCTGCCATAAATTTCCGCGGTGGAGGCAGCTGGACAGAGGTTTTCATGGTAAGTATGTGGTTTGGGGTAAGTAGCTCTAGTTCTTTGGAATCATTGATACTGTCAGTGGTGAGTGGGCGGCTGTTTACAATTGACATCGCCTCATAGAAGTAGGTTCTCAAAGAAGCATCATCTTATATTCCAGTGCGCTGTGAGAGAACTGAGCTTAGGACTCTCCTAACTGTCCTGATCTACCTTTCCCAAACACCTCCCATGTGACTGGCTTCAGGCACGTTCATGGTGAAGTCACATTGCTCTTCAGCCAGGTAAGCAATCAATCTGTCTTTGTCCACTTCCTTTAAGGCTTTTGTCAGTTCATTTTCCGCCCCAAGAAAGTTTGTCCTTTGATCCGATCTGATTTGTCTGACAGCTCCAAGGATATCTATACAACACTGTAAAGCATTTATGAAGGCATCAGTTGTTAAATCTTCCAACATTTCCATTTGAATTGCCCTCGAGGACAGACAGGTGAATTTGAGACCGGATCTCTTGCACTCTTTACTACCTTGTTTAGTGTGAAATTGTGCAAAACAATCCATCCCACAGTGTGAGAATGGTGATGAGGGATCAACACGGTTAGCAGGAAGATCCGCCATCTTTTGCGTTTCTGTTGGCCTGCGACCTTTGCTGCATGTAACACATTGTTTGATGTGGTTCGCCAGAAATTTGCTGCCACCAACAACCCAGTAGCCACTTGCTGTCAGTTCATTAAGTATTTGTCCTCCGACTTGGTACTGAGTTTTTCCATGGCAGTAATCTTGGATCAGACGTGTGACTACATCATCTCTTGGTAGGATTACTGAATGCTTCAAGTCTTGAGGTAAAGAAGCCTTCTTTAATCGCCCTCACACCCTGAGAACACCATCTTGCAACACTAAGTCAAGTTGGAACAATGGATGGCTGTCCGGCAGTTTTTCATGACTCAGTATTCGTATTTCTTCTTTGAAGGCATCCTTTCGTTCCACTTTTACAAGCACAAGTCTGGCTTTTCTTCTGTCTTCGACATTTTTGAATTTTGCTTTTTCGGCTCTGTTTGCTAGTCGCTGGGCAACCACATTCAATGCTGTATGCCATTTTGAGAGCCATCTCAGTCTCTCCAAAAAATGGTCCCCTTCCACCGCCTTTGCTTGTAGTACTTGTGTCGTTTTGACTTCAGGATAGCCCATCAGAAGCTCTGGAGTTGACTTTGATGTGACAATCTCTCTTTCCCACAGAAATTTGCGTCCAGTAAGCAAATTTGAACCAATCAGCTCTGTCACCTGGAGGCCTCTGGAAGCGTGATCTGCCGGATTTTGATCAGTGTCAATATAATAACACTGTGCTGGAGTAATTGCTTCTCTGATTCTTTGGACTCGATTTGCAACTAAAACATGAAACCTTCGGGCTTCATTATTAATGTAACCCAGGACTACCTGGGAATCGGTCCAAAAATACTCTCGGTCAATTTTGTGCTCCATTTCCTCATTTAACATACTGCTGACCGCTGAGGAGATCACTACAACTGTTAAGTCCATCCTTAGTATGGTTACAACTCTTGTGGGTGCAAACCTTTCTTTACCTATGACTAAGGAGCAATGCACTTTGCCTTCACTCAGTAATCGGATACATAAGCAGTAACCGTACCCACGGCTGCTTGCACCGGAAACGTGATGCAGTTCAATTCTATGTAACTCCACTAAGTTTTCAGGAGCATAGCGCCTTGGAATCTGGAGTTTTTGCAGATTCTTTAGATCGTTCAGCCAGCTGTCCCATCGTGTCTTTAACTCTCCAGGCAGTGGTTCGTCCATTCCAACGCCCTATTGGCTCATTTCCTACAGTACTTTCCTTCCTAGTAAGAGAAAGAGAGCTAGGAAACCAAGTTAGCTACAGTCGAGAGGATTCCCCGCCGTGTTGGTGGCTTCTCGTCTCAGGCGACATTAAAAGAGAAGTTGTCACTCATCAGATTACTGCCAACACAGTCTGGACTGGGAGTTCATCATAATTGAGGTCAACATTCTGAACTCCACCGGCTCGTTCACTGTCCGGAATTGACTCCAAGACTTCTCTGTTGCTGGAGATGAACTTGTAGAGGTGTAATCTCACTTTTGCACACCCTTTCTGCGCTTCTCTCACCAATTTGATGGCTGTGTCCTCAGATTCTTCATTGACGAGGCCATCATCTCTGTCCTCTTGCCTTACATGGAACATGTGGAACATTTTTCCTACATCACAGATGGCTGCCATTGGGTGTTTGTGGAATCTGCAGAGCACTCATGTCAGCCCATTTGTGACATCCTGTCCAGCCAGTAAGTGGTCATTCAGAGCAGTCGAACACAACCCTATTTTTTCTGGCTTTCTTGGGCGATAGACTCCTTGGTGGTGAATATACCACACATTTCCTGCTTTGGGTTGATCTTCAGCTCTTTCAGCATCATCATCCTTGAAGATACTTTCCATAATGTTAAAGTAGTCATACTTGAATTTGTGATTTTAAACAAGTTTCCCCTTCAGGTGCTTCAGCCGCAACGGCGCCAGTCGCTTATTTTCTATCAGCTGAGGACATGTTTTAAAAGAGAGGGGTCCATCTGCATTCTGTTGTATTCTTTCTTTCAGTAATTGTATGAACTGTATGTCATGTTGTGCCGTGCTCTTTTCCCCAGGATTTCAATCTCTGAAGTCTGATTCAAGGGCTCTAATGACAGTGGCTGGTGTCAATGGTGGAAGTTCCTTGACGGATACATGATCGCATAGACTTGTCACTTCTGTTGACTTTGCGACCCGTGATGAGCCGCCGACAGTGCTCCAACCCAGGTCAGTCTATGGCATACGACTCATCGTCACCCCCTGTGATGACATGACGGGGTGCTAACAGTATCCTGCAGTCGTAGCCATCAGGAGACCAACCTCGCAATCCATCAGCTCTGGTATTTATCGTGCTATTCCATTCAGATGTTTCCACCTTTTGGCCGTTTCAGGGGTAGGAATGTGGGAATGGTCGAGTGGGATGAAATCTCTAGTATAGGCAGGTGGCAAATTGATAAAAGTTTTCGAGGAAAACCCTCTAACTCTAAGCCCACTAACGCTTCCAATCTGAACAATGGAATATTTTCCCATCATATGGGAAGCTTTAACTTGACTGGCTCTAATCCTGCCCCCATTTTCTCACATACCTCTTGGTTTACAAAAGTGTTGCTACTCTGTGTATCCAGTAGGGCAAACACTAACGTCTCTGTTTTAGGGGTGGTGACTGAAGAAATCCGTACAGGCACTATCATGGATGTGCTCCCACCATCGCCCCTGTTCACGCAGCAAGAAAGGGAAGATGTGTTTTCTTCTGCTTGCATAACATGAGACGATGTGTCTGCTGCAGCAGAAGGACAGTCTTCATCAAGTAGTGTTGGATGATGTTCTTACATATGCCACAAGTAGCTTTTCTCTTACAGTTCTTTGAACTGCGTCCTCTCCTAAGACAGCCAAAGCACAGGTTATTGTCCAATCTGAACTTTCTCTTGTCCTCCACAGTCTTATTTGCGAGCTTCTGGCATTTGTGGATGGAGTAGCTTTCTCCACAGCACATGCATGTTACTGGGTTTGAAGATAATTACAAAGTGTTTATCTTCTTGGATCCGTTTGAACCTGTGAGCTGTTCTCTCCAAGGCGCTGTATACTTCCATCACTGTACTTGATTCATCTGACTCTTTCGCATTTGTCATAAACACATTAGCCTTTGTGCGCTTCCTGTCTCTTCTTTTCTTCAGTCGGCTTCAGGGCATGAAAGTACGCCACAGCATTGAATGCAATTTCCGCTTCTTGTGCCACAAAGTCAACAAACTCCTTGAAATTTGATAATTCCCAGTTTATCGCCACTGCATTGTGACATGACGATTCCACCGAGAGGTCACCCAATCAGGGAGTTTTTGGAGCATCTTTTGGTTTTCTTCACTGTCATTTATCACCTGAAGTTCTTTGATATGTGACATGGCATTGCTGCAGGCTATCATAAAATCACTGAATTGTTTCAGTTTAACTGACTCCCTTGAGCTAATCTATGTCCAGTTATTCAAGTTTTCTCTAAGTGTGCGCCGGATTACAAAGGGGTGGGCATACCGAGCATTCAAAGCCTCCTATGCCTGGTCGTAGGCTTCATCATCCTTTCTGTAGAAGATTCCTTCCAATACAGATCGTGCCTCACTACTCAAGTATTTTTGCAGGTAGAACAACCCGTCAGCGGGATTTGTGCATCACCGTTCTATCAATGTCTTAAAACGTGTTCACCACTCTAAGTACCTAAGTGGGTCCCCTGACAAGACTCAGGGCTCGGGTGTAGGAGGTCTGGTGAGAACCATTTTCTCATGTATGGCTTGTACAAACAATGCTTCATTGTTAGTACTGTTTGCTTGTTCAATGTTATACTTTTCACATATTTGTCCCGCTTTTATTTCTCTATAATGCATTAGAAGACAATTAGCAAGCTCACTCCTTACCGTTCTACTTTCTTCCAAGTCCTCACCTGAGTCAGCTGCAGAGTAAGCCTTAAGCTTTGCAGCTATTATTTGAGCATCTCGCTGACTTTCTAGTATTTTAAGTTTCTGCCTTTGTACAGCGATAGCCTCCTCCATCTCCATTTCGGCCTGCTTTGCAGCAAACTGTGCTGCACACTCTGTTCTTTTTGCAGTAATGCTTTGATGTTCTGATAAACAGGTTGAATGGCGGCCTCGAGCCGTGGATTTGGTGATTGTAGATCCAAATATCGACTGGGCATACTCTCTATCAAGCAACATGCGAATTCTTATTTTTTCTGCCTTAGCATTAAATTCCCCTTGCCCCATTTCTCTCATTAGCCCCATCAAATCTGTTGTTACTGTTGTGCAGGAATCCATCTTTCTATTAATCTCAGTAGAAGGTGCAGATTCAGATTGAATATTTTCATACACCTCTCTCACGTGTCTCCAGCCCTTCAACAGCATCTATCATCTCTCCTAATTCTTGAATTCTTGATCTGAGCATCATCCTTAAGTTTGGTACGTGTAGAAAGGATGAAGAAGCCTACGACCAAGCACGGGAGGCTTTGAATGTTCGGTATGGCCACCTCTTTGTAATCCGGCGCACATATAGAGAAAACCTGAATAACTGGACATAGATTGGCTCAAGGGAGTTAGTTAAACTGAAACAATTCAGTGATTTTATGACAGCCTGCAGCAATGCCATGTCACATATCAAAGAACTTCAGGTGATAAATGACTGTGAAGAAAACCAAAAGATGCTCCAAAAACTCCCTGATTGGGTGTAGCTCTAACTTGTTCTTTCCAGCTTTCATATTGCTTGATGAATTTCCTCTCCCTCTGAGAAGCCACTTGTTGCTTAAGCTTCAGCATTTTTGGTGTTAACTTTCTTTCCCGTGAAGATTTCTTTGGTTCGACTCTCTTTGAAGTAGCATTGAACACGTTTTTGAAACAGAAACACTATATCTATCACCAAGCTTCTGCTGAGTATGCATATAACCCTTTGCAACTATGTAATGGTCAGTGTAATCCAAGTACTAATTTTCGCAACTGTTTACTCAATAAACCTCCTGGTACTCTTTTGATTATGCGTTTGAACTCAAAACGCCATTAGAACATTCGTAACCATGCCACTAGTAAAGCAGGAACAACAATTAGGCTACCATGATAAATGAGTTACTTTTCTCATCAATAACCAGTATTTTGACAAGTATTTTCAAATTTTACGAATATCAAAAGGTTGTAAAGGTAGCGCAGTCAAACCTGACGCCGTCTGCTGCGGCGTACGTTCTTGCAAAGCTGTAGCCTACGCTTGGTGAAATCCTGGTATTCTCAACCCGACGGTGTCCGGATCAAACACTCCCGTTTTCTCCCATTGAATCGACAAGTCTTTAACGATTTCTGCGGCGACACACTGCTTGAGCGATCGTGCTTCCTACGTCTCTTCTTATTCCTGGACACGCGGTGTTTTTACTTTGAACTCTTGGCCTCGTTGGCTGCAGGTTTTCACTACGCGGCGCTCCTTACTTTGAACTGTCGGCCATGCTGGCCGCACACGGTTTAACTGTAACTGCACCAGTCCAATGAAATAACGGCCATGCAATATACAGATGTTCTTGAAGATTTATTTTATTTCTTTGTCTTTCTTCAGCAGACACCGTGAAAACTACAAGAAAATAAATGTCATAAAATGTTTGAAACATACATCTCTCAGCCTTTTAATGTCTCTCAAGTTATGGTGTCTGCTGATAAACAGGCCCAAACACGTTTTGCACATCAGAAGTGTGCTGAGATCAAATAAATCACTAAAAACATATCACACTGTCCATGTACAGACACATCAACAACACTGCATGCATATATAAATAAACAATTACCGTCTGCGCCTCTTGGGCCATATGCAAATAAGGTTACTTTTGGGTCATGTGCCTTTCTCTGCTTCCATGTTGGTTCTGACCCACAATACCACATTCATGCCTTTATTAAGCTGTGGTCATGTGACCGATTAAATTCTGGTCCTTAAATAATACCTTACATAGAATATTTTAAGATGATAATATAATTTTGAATTTGGGACAAAAATATGGAAAATAAACATGTCAATGAAACATGTCTCTGAGACAGTTACATCCTGGTCTCTGGTATAGTACGATGTTCATTCTGTACCTGTCAGTCTTCGGTGCAGTGTGACAGTGTCGGGTTCATTCTGTACCTGTCAGTCTTTGGTGCAGTGTGAGAGTGTGGGGTTCATTCTGTACCTGTCAGTCTTTGGTGCAGTGTGAGAGTGTGGGGCTCATTCTGTACCTGCCAGTCTTCGGTGCAGTGTGACATGTGGGGTTCATTCTGTACCTGTCAGTCTTTGGTGCAGTGTGACAGTGTGGGGTTCATTCTGTACCTGTCAGTCTTTGGTACTGTGTGAGAGTGTGGAGTTCATTCTGTACCTGTCAGTCTATGGTACAGTGTGATAGTGTGGGGTTCATTCTGTACCAGTCAGTCTATGGTACACTGTGAGAGTGTGGGGTTCATTCTGTTCCAGTCAGTCTGTGTTACGGTGTCAGAGAGCAGCGTTCATCCATTTCTATTTTGTAGTTTGCTCCAAAAATCTAGCATTGAATCATCATTTATAACTATTGTTATGGTATGTATCCAGCAACAACGAATATAGAAGCGAGACAGTTTTTTTTAAATAAACAAATAAACATTTATTAAACTCTGCTGAACAAAAATGAAAAATAAACAAACGACTGACTTAACCGGAAGTTAACTGCTGTACGGAAACTCGAACAGTTCTTAAACAGATAAATGCGAACACAGTTCTTAAAGTAGTAAACGCGAAAGTCCAAATGATTTATACCATCAGTTAGGAGAGACTTTCCTGAAGTAAGGACTTCCTCGAAGACGTGAAATTACGGCTGATCACAGCAGACATATAGAACCATAGAAAACCACTGCACAGCACAGGCGCTTCAGCCCTCCATGTTGTGCTGACCCATATAATCCTTAAAAAAGTACTAAACCGACGCCACCCCAAAACCTTTCATCCATGTGCCTGTCCAAGAGGCTCTTAAATACCCCTAATGTTTTAGCCTCCTGCACAATCCCGGACAAGTCATTCCAGGCACTCACAACCCTCTGTGTAAAAAAAAATCACTTACCCCTGATATCTCCCCTAAACGAATACTACCGTCTGACTTCGGCACCATAACACAAGGTGAACTCCAATTCGAATTAGAAGGTCTGAAAATATTATTCTCAAACAGATTTCGTTCTCAACCAGTTCACAATGTTCTACATTCATCCGATATGGATGTTACTTAATGGTTTTAGCATCCTCAACATCTACCTCATGTGAAGCTACTGTGGTTCTTCTAGGAACGTGTGGAAATAAATCCCTGTATTTAAAATGTAATGTTTCATCTGCTGCTTCTGCTCTCGCTGTAAATGAGCTAATCTGTCATCAATATTTTCCAGAATTGCAGAGTTTGTTAATCTGGCAGAATCTGGGTTTAAAATAAGTTTCAGATGAATCATCCATTATGTTCTTCGTGAGATCAGACTCATTATTATTGACCACAACAGTCATAGCGGCAGACTGTTTCTCATAATATGGTTTTACCATATTTATATGACAAAGTTGGGCTGGCCTCTTCGATCCGGCATTTTTATCACATAATCCACATAATTAGCTTTCGATATAATTTCATAAGCATGTAATATAGTTTGTAAAGGCTTCGTATCACCAACCTGAAATGACCTCATTTTAGCTTCTCTATCATACCAGGTTTTCATTTTCTCTTGAGCCGATTTAAAAATTTCCCTGGCTAAGTTACAAGCTTTATGTAATCTATCCTTAATTTTTAAAATATAACCCAGCAAATTAGTGTGTACTTCTTTATTAATCCATTGTTATTTTAATAAGGCCATAGGTCCTCCAACTCTATGCCGAAGTACTAGTTCAAATGGACTGAAACCTAATGAATCCTGTACTAACTCCCGTACTGCAAATAGAAATAAGTATATGCCCTCATCCCAGTCATTTTCATTTTCTACACAATACGTCTTAAGCATAGTCTTGAGGGTAGAATAAATCCTCTCCAATTCCTTGAGATCCTGGATGGTATGCAGATGAGATAATCTGTTTAGCTCCCAGTTTATAAACTATCTGTTGAAACAATCCAGACATAAAATTAGTACACAGATCAGGTTGTATATCCTTAGGCACCCAATAATAAGTAAAACGAAAATAAGAGCCTTTATTACAGTTTAAGTCGTTATATTCCTAAGTGGAATTGCCTATGGAAACCTAGAAGCAGTGCACGTGATGGTCAGAAAACATTGATGGCCGGCTTTAGTTTTTGGTAATGGGCCTATAGAATCTACAATAATTTTAGAAAACGGTTCTCCAAATTCGGGAGTAGGTTCCATTGGGACCACGGGAGTAACTTGGTTAGGTTTACCCATAATTAGGCAAGAATGACACGTTAGCAAAAAGTCGCCACAGCTTTCCTCAGACCAGGACAGTAAAAATGTTTAAAAGTTTTTTCACAGTTTACTTCACACCTTGATGTCCACCCAAGGGCACACTATGAGATACAGTTAAAATCTCATTCCGATAAACTTTAAGAACATCCACTTGGTGAACAACCTTCATTCATCACTTGCAGGAATTGTAGAAGATCACCACTTCCTCAGTAATATTCCTTTCTCAAAATAATATCCTACTGGCACCTTATCAATTTCACTATCTGGGAGAGCGTGTTCCATTTATTTGATAACTTCAGGGTCTCTACTCTGCTTTGCTATTATCTCCTTCCGAGACAATGACAAATTTTCATGCTCCGACATACTCCAAGCATCTTGATCAAACAATGAAGTTAAGGAAGTTTCTGACACATACTGAAAATTCGAATCCCGAGTTGAACGGTCATAGGTAAAACACCGATTCAGCACATCAAGCCTTTTAGCCACAGCTCGAGATGCAACACAGGAGGAATCTGTGATAGAATCCATCCGTGGTTCCACTGGCTTTATTGTCAATTGCACTTCAGGAAAAAAACATATCCATCTGCTAAGTCATTCCTCAACCACAGAGAAACATCTTTCACAGGTAAGCTCGGATGCAAGCCTACTTTAACAGTAACTGTAACTACCCATGATCATAAATTTACTCTATGCAAATGTACAGGCATAAGGGCACTCCGAACACCTCGTATATAGTGTACCTCAGAAGTGTCAGACTCATTATTAAACTTTAACACACTGTCTAACATTAGTGATTGAGAAGCTCCAGTAAATCTAAGGATTTATTGGCACCTGAGTGGATGCATGTTTCGTACCCGTGGGTATCTTGTGCCTGTCACATGACTATGATGTAAATGAGGCTTCGTTGGGCATAATGTAATGGTCTTCTGATGGTGGAGAGACGTAATTTTCCCGCCCATGAGAGGTCATGTGATATTTTTTTTTTTGCAACAGGTTATAAAATGAGAACCCCTCCCTGTCACGCGGGTCAGTTCGGTGGTTGAATTCGCCAATGACTCCTTTCAGCTGCGCATTCGATGTTATGACGCAGTATTCTTTTAAAATTGAGCTTTACTTTCTGCCATAAGTCTCAAAGGTTATTGCCGGCAGTTTTGCTACAATACTGCCAGCTCAGTCCAGTCGGAGAGTAAAGATTTATCAAAGTTCGGGAAGCTGAAAGAATCGAGGAATGTTGGTAGTTTCGGCTGTAAAGCAGTTTCGACTTTTAATTAATCTTTGTACAAGGAATTTGTAACATGCCGGACATAACCCTGCTTTGCTAAAAGAGCAGAAAGAGTTGGATGCAGGGTTTCGCCAAGGAAAGATCAGTGCCTTCAAGCCGTTTTATTTTCTTCTTCATAAATCCTTTGATCAAGGCATACTTCGGCTGGAATCAGCAGTAACGCCACGAAAGAGAATGAAAGACTCTCTCAGAGACTGTAAAACATTTGGACTTTCGCATTACCACTTCTAAGAACTGCTTTGGCTTTATCGCTTTAAGAACTGTTTGAGCTGCCATATAGCAGCCGACTTCGGGTTAAGTTAGTCGTTTGCTTACTTTTGGGATCGTTTAGCAGTGTTTAATAAATGTTTTATTTGTTTTAAAAACCTTTCTCAATTATAGATTCATTGTTGCTGGATCATATCAATCGGGGGCTCGTGGGAACAACAATTTTTTTTAGTTTAAATTCTTGTTTGCTTTTTGATTGGTCTTTTGGAAAAGGGGAATATCTGATTCTTTTCTTTGATTGGCTTGTGAGTGGTATTCGGCAAGAATGAATATTGACGACTCTCCTGGAATAGTCGGTCGTGGAGTTATTAACAAAGGCAAAAAAAAAACAGTGACGTATTTGAAATTGCTAGAAGGTTGGAACTAGAAGGTATTTCGAAAGATACAATAAAGCCAGTAATTCAGAGAAAAATCGCGGAACACTATATAGAGGACGGTGGTTTGATGTATCAATTTTAGATAAGTTTCCTGTGAGTAAAGCAGCGATTCAGTTACACTTGGAACAAGAAGCGTTAGAAAAGCTTAAAGTAGAAACTAATTTAAAACAGAAGGAATTGGAAACTAAATTGGACCTAAGTCGATTAGAAGCTGAAAACAAAAAGAAGCATTTGGAAGCTAACTTGGAATTAAGTTGTTTAGAAGCTGAGAATAAACAGTGGAAATTGAACTTGCGATAGCAGAATTAAACTCTAAGAGTCAGTCTTCAGGTTCTAGACAAACGTTCGTCAAAGCACAACAAGTTTATACAGCTTTAACTATTGAGCAAGCATTTGATTATGATATTGTGAAACATGCGCATAATGAAGGTGTATGAGTTAGTTCCGGAGACATATAGAGAAAGATTCAGAAATTTGTAGAAATCTGTGGAAGAAAATTATGTGGAATTTGCCTACGATAACGCTGTGTGTTTTGAGACATGACTTTCCTCTAAAAATATATATAGGGACTATAGTACATTGAAAGAGCTGATTTTAATGGAGGAATTTAAAAGGAGGATTCCCGATGAAGTAAGGACATACTTAAATGAGAGAGAAACTGCTGCATTGCAGGGCTCTTCTCAATTAGCTGATGAGTATGCTTTAATCCATAAGAATAAATTTCCTCACGGCAGAACTTTTACAGGGAAAAAATAATACTGAGACTCAAGGTAAATCAGAAATTAAATCAGAAGTTAGTGCGAAAGGTAAGGAAGAAGGAAAACCTGTGAAGAGAAGACAGCTTGGTTCCATTTCTAATTATATTAAGAAACCTGGTCACGTAGTAGCTAACTGTTTCCGATTCAAAACGGATGAACTGGAAGTAGTCTCACATGCCTGAGTGTAACATACTGAAACAGCTGTAAATTCAAAGGGTTTGATAAACACAAATGATTTTTTTTTAGAGTCTCACCAGATTAGGAAGTATATGATAATTTTATAAATGAAGGGTTTGTATCCTTGAAATCAGGATCTACTCCGGTGTCAATAAAAATCCTTAGGGACACTGGAGCTTCTCAATCACTGATGTTAGACAGAGTGCTAAAGTTTAATGATGAGTCTGACACTGGTGAGCTAAATTACATACGAGGTGTTAGGAGTGCCTTTATGCCTGTACTTTTGTATAAAGCGAATTTAAAGTCATGGTTAGTAACAAGACTTGTTAAAGTAGGATTACAAACTAACTTACATGTGAAGGATATTTCTTTCTTGTTAGATAATGACTTGGCAGATGGACAAGTTTTTCGTGAAGTGCATTTGACAATAGAGTCAAAGGAACCACGGATGGATTCTAACAAAGATTCTTCCTGTGTTGTAACTCGGGCTATGGATAAAAAGCTTGAAGTGCGGAATGAGTTTGTTACACATGACTGTTCAACTCAGGATTCGAGTTTTGAGGATGTGTCAGAAACTTTCTTACCTTCATTGTTTGAACAAGATTCTTGGAGTAAGTCTGACCATGAAGATTTGTCTCTGTCTCGGAATGAGTTGATGGCAGAGCAGAGTAGAGACCTTGTGAATATCAAATGTAAAGAACAAGCTCTTCCCGATAGTGAAATTGATAAGGTGCAAGTACGATATTATTTTGTTAAAGGTGTATTGATGAGGAAGTGGTAATCTCCTATAATTGCTGCAAGTGATGATTGGAATATTTTCACAAGGTAGTTGTTCTTAATGTTTAACGAAATGAGATTTTAACTTTCACGCATAGTCTGCCCTTGGGTGGACATCAATGGGTGAGGGAAACTGTGGAGAGATTTTAAAAAGTTTTTACTGGCCTGGTGTAAGAAAAAATGTGGCGACGTTTTGCAGAACGTGCCATACTTGTCAATTTGTGGGTAAACCAAATCTAGTTACTTCAGTGGCTCCACTGCAACCTATTCCATAATTCGGTGACACGTTTTCTAAAATTATTATAGATTGTGTACGTCCATTACCAAAAACAAAAACTGGTTATCAGTACTTGCTGTCTAACATGTGCACTGTGTCTAGGTTTCCAGAGGCAGTACCACTTAGGAATATAACAACTAAAGCTTTAACAAAGGCTCTTCTGACAGGCTTTACTTATTTTGGGTTGCCTAATGAAATACAATCTGATCAAGGCAGCAATTTTATGTCTGGATTGTTTCAACACATAGTTTATAAATTGGGAGATAAGCAAATCACTTCGTCTGCATACCATCCAGAATCGCAAGTTGCTTTGGAGAGGTTTCATTCTACCCTCAAGACTATGATTAGGACGTATCGTGTGGAAAATTAAAATAATTGGGATGAGGGTATATATTTTCATCTATTTGCAGTAAGAGAGTGGGTGCAAAAATCATTAGGTTTCATTCCATTTGAACTTGTATTTTGGAAAAGAATTAGAGGACCTCTAGCCTTACTAAAAGAAAATGGATTAATAGAGAGGTACACTCTAATTTCTGGACTATGCTTTAAAATTAAGTACAGATTACATAAAGCTCGTAGCTTAGCCAAAGAAAATTTAAAATTGGCTCGGGGCAAAATTAAACCTGGTACGAAAAAGAAGCTTGAATGAGTACGTTTACGCCTGGAGATAAGGTGCTTGTTCTTCTCACAGTGCAAACAAATCTTTTACAAGCTACATTTCATGGTCCTAATGTAATTGTGTCTGGAATTAATGAAGCGATTTAGGTGAAAAAACTCCAGATCGTAGAAGGTCAACTCAACTTTGCTATATAAATATGGTAAAACCACATTATGAGAAACAGTCTGCTACTGTGACTGCTGTGGTCAATAATAATGAGTCTGATCTTACTAGGAATATAATAGATGATTCATCAGAATGTCATTAAAAACCCAACATTGTTTCTGTCAGATTAACAAACTCAAACATTCTGGCCAATATCGATGGAAAATTAGCACATTTACAGCCAGAGCAGAAACAGCAGATGAAGCAATTAATTATTAAATATAAGGATTTGTTTCCAGACGTTCATAGAAGAACCTATGTAGCTGCACATGATGTAGGTGTTGGAGATGTCAAACCCATTAAACAACATCCATATAGGATGAATATGGAAAAATATGAACTTGCTGAGAAAGAAGTGAAATATATGCTAGAGAATAACATTATTAGTCCTTCTAACTCGAATCGGAGTTCACCTTGTGTTATGGTGCCTACGTCAGACAGTAGTATTCAGTTTTGTACCCATTACATTAAAGTGAATGCTGTGACCAAAACAGATGCAAATCCAATTCCTAGTGTAGATGACTGTGCAGATAAAGTTGTAAAAACAATGGTCCTTACATGGATTGATTTATTGAAAGAGTATTGGTGTGTTTTATAAACGGATAGAGATAGACGTAGAGAGATTTCTGCATTCATGGCTCCATCTGGATTATATGAACATATTGTTCTTCCATTTGGGATGAAAAATGCCCCAGGTACTTTCCAGCGGATGATTAACTCTGTGATTCAGGGATTGAAAGATACAGATGCTTTTATTGACGATTTAGTTACAGGAAATGATCCTTGGGAGTCATCATTACTGCGGTGGAGAAATTATTCGAAGACAATCAGAATCTAACTGAAGTAGTAATTTAGCTAAAAGTGAATTCGGAAATGCCACTGTGAATCACCTTACTTATGATGTAGGTCCGGCCTTGGTTCAGGAAAATGGTTAAGGAAATGCTTCAAACTCCAATTTAACAACAAAATGTTTAATGTTACAGGAGCAGCATATTTTGAAAATTCATATTAAATGTAAAGATAATGTGATTGCTGATACTCTACCTCGATGTTGAATGTACAATGCAATTTTTTTAATGGAATGATACTTTAATATTTGTAACATTCCTGTGTAATAATTTGTAAGGTGATGTATGATAATACTATGTATACGATGTATACCGTGTGTGTTGTAAATTTTATACCTTTGTATTTCTTCCTTTGCAAATAGTTAATTGTTCAAATGTTGTTCTTGACAGATCAAATATTTTTTGGAGGGTGGTGTTATGTACCCGTGGGTATTTTTTGCCTGTCACATGTCCATGATGTAATTTAGGCTATGTTGGGCATGATGTAATGGTCTTGTGATGGTGGTGTGACGCAATTTTCCCACCCGTGAGGGGTCATGTGATAGTTTCTTTTTCAAACAGGGTATAAAATGAGACCCCCTCCCTGTGACGAGAGGCAGTTCGTGGTTCAATTTGCCAGAGACTCCTTTATGCTGCGTATTCTACGTTATGAAGCAGTTTTGATTTAAAGTGGAGTTTTACTTTCTGCCTTAAGTCGCAAAGGTTATTACCAGCAGTTTTGCTATAATACTGCCAATTCAGCCCAGTTGGAGATTGAAGATTTATCCAACATCGGGAAGCTGGAAGAATCTAGGAAAGTTGGTCTTGTCGGCTCTAAAGCAGTTTCGTCATTTATTTCATCTTCGTACAAGGAATTCGTAACTTGTGTCAGAGATAACTCCTTCTTTTCTAAGGAGTTGGATGCAGGGTTTCGCCAAGGAAAAGTTCAGTGCCATTAAACCATTTTATTCTCTTCTTCGTAAATCCTATCGTCAAGGCATACTTCGGCTAGGATCAGCAGTAACGCTACGAAAGAGAATTCAGTTAGTCCGGACGAAGGGTCTCGGCCCGAACCATCGACAGTTCTTCTCCTTATAGATGCTGCCTGGCATGCTGTGTTCCACCAGCATTTTGTCTGTGTTGTTTGAATTTTCAGCATCTGCAGATTTCCTCGTGTTTGCTGTTTAATAAATGTTTTATTTGTTATATGTATTTTAAAAAAAACCCTGTCTCTATTATATACTCATTGTTGCTGGATCATAACAATCCCTCTTTCAAGGATACAAATCCTTCATTTATAAAATGATCATATCCCCACTTAACTTGGCGGACTCTGACAAAGCTTCATTTGTATATATCGAACCCTGTGAATTTAAAGGTATTTCAATATGTTGCACACTAGCATCTGGGACAGCTTCCTTTTCCTTCTTTTAAATCCAACAATTAGCTATTAGCTATTACATGACTAGGTTACTTACGATAATTACAAATGGGACCAAATTATCTTTCCATCACATGTTTTGCTTCCTCCTTACTTTTCTCGCTAACTTCTGATTTAATTTCTAGTTTACATTGACTCTCTGTGTTATGTTTCATTTTAAAAGTTCTAACCTGAGGAAATTTACTCTTATGGTTTAAAGCAGCTTATCAGCTAATTTAGCAAACTCCTGGAATGCAGCAGTGTTCTTCTCATTTACTTCAACTGGGATGCTCTTTTTAAATTCCTCCATTAAAATCAACCCTTCACATTGTTAGACTTCTCTCAAGACACACAGCTTTATCGTAAGCAAATTCCACGTAAGATTTTGTTTCCAGGGATTTCTTGAAATTTCTGAATATTTCTCTGTAAGCTTCTGTAGCCAGTTCATATGCTTTCAGTAAATGCTGCTTCACAATATCATAATCAGGTGTTTGCTTAGCAGTTAAAGCTGTATACACTGTTGTGCACTTGTTATGCCTTACACTCTGCAACATCACTGGCCATTTCTCTTTCGGCCACTCTGAAATCAGAGCAACAGCTTCGAAATGTTGGAAATATTTATCCACTTCTGTTTCATTAAATGGATGAGATAATATAACTTCGCAACTAGAAACAAACTATTTCCTAGAACCAGAGGACTGATTCTCTGAACTTAATTCCGCCATCGCAAGTTCAAATACCCTCTTTATATTTTCAGCTCATAACTGACTTAATTCCAAGTCAGATTCCAATTGTTCTTCTTTTAACTCAGCTTCTGTTCTAAACTTTTCTAACGCTACCTGTTCCACGTGTAACTGGATCGCTGCTTCACTTACAGGGTATTTATCTAACACCGCGTCAATAAAACACCCGAATGTATATATTGTTCTGTGGTTTTCCTCTGAATTACAGGCTTTATTGTAGACTTCAAAATACCTTTAAGTTCCAACCTGCTAGCAATCTCAGATACGTCACTGTTTTTCACCTTCACGAATAACACCGGCTCTGGCGATGCCAGAAAGTCGCCAATATTCATTTGTTGCCGAATACCACCCACAAACCAATCAAACAAAAGAAACGGGAATTATCCATTTTCCAAATCAGACTAATAATTAAAAAAGCATTTAAGCTTAAAACGGTACATATCCAGGCGAGCACCTAATTACGGTACATCTCCGGCAGCAATGAAAATAGAACACAGACAGTTTTTTTTATATAAAGAACTAAACATATATTTAACTCTGCTGAACAAAAATGAAAAGTAAACACATGACTAACTTAACCGGAAGTTAACTGCTATACAGCAACTCGAACAGTTCTTAAAGCGATAAATGCGAACACAGTTCTTAATGTGGCAAATGCGAAAGTCCAAATGATTTATTTAGTCAATTAGGAGAGACTTTCCTGAAGTAACGAATTCCACGACGATGTGACGTTACTGCTGATCCCAGCCAAAATATGCCTTGCCCGAAGGATTGACGATGAAAAAAATAAAAACGGCTTAAAGGAACTGTCCTTTTCCTTAGTGAATAACACTGCCACAACTCTTTCCGCTCTTACAAGGCAGGGGTTATCTCGGATGCAGGTTACTGTTTCCTGACCAAGATCCAGTAAGGTCGATCATGTAATACCGCCGACGACACCAACTTCACTCGATCCTTCGGGTTTCCATACTTTGGTAAATGCTTCACTCTCTAACTGAATTTCAAAGGGAGATCAAACTAAAGTTGGCAGCGTTTGGCAAAACTGCCGGCAATAACCTTTTGAGACTCAAGATAGAAAGTGAAACTCCACTTTAAAACAAAACTGCGTCATGAGATGAATACACAGCATAACACAGTAACTGACGAGTTAAATAACAAACTAACCTGCGTCACAGCATGGTTTTTTCCGTTTTATACCTGTTGGAACAGGTCATCACATTCCCTCACACTGTCAGGAAAATTACATCACGTGACCCCACAATGGCGGGAAATTACATCACCCCACGATCACAAGACCATTACATCCTGCTCACCAGATACTCAATTACATCATGTCATAAGCCAGTCACAAGATACCCACGGGGTATATAATACTATCTACATGTTTTGTATAAACCACATTTTGCAGAGCTATATTATACTACCTGTAGCTGATACGTACGTTTGTTATACATAGTGCCAGTTTGAATGCTGCTGGTGATTTTGGATTAGTACTTCAAAAGTTGATGAGCCTAAAACGAGTCCACCAGCCTACAATGCCCATGCAAACGAATGAGTATGAAAGGACACAATTGGAATCGGTTGGATTGTTCTCAGCACATGTACTGCAGAAGAGAGGGGAAAAAATGACTTGCATACTGTACTGACGAGTTTAGATTTGAAAATCTCCAATGTTCTACTCTTAACTACGCAACTAAGTAGTCTGTTCAATGTGTCCACAACTCCCTGTGTAAAGAAATTTTTCTCAATGTTTCTACACCGGTGCTGGTCATTCTCTCCACTCTTTTATCCCCGGAGCCTCCTGCGTGCTCGAATGGCCACGAGAATCCGCCTGACAGTCAGGATATTGAACAACAAAAACAGAATGAGTGGGACACATGGGGTTAAAATAACGTGAATCATGTCAACTGCAGCCGATGAGGGAGAGTTTTTATAGCTCGGTGTATGCGCACAGTCCCAAGAAACGCCATCAGTTATTTCACCGGGCCTGTATAGATAGATAGATAGATAGATAGATAGATAGATAGATAGATAGATAGATAGATAGATAGATAGATAGATAGATAGATAGATAGATAGATAGATAGATAGATAGATAGATAGATAGATAGATACTTTATTCATCCCCATGGGGAAATTCAACTTTTTTTCCAATGTTCCATGCACTTGTTGTAGCAAAACTAATTACATACAATACTTAACTCAGTAAAAAAAATGATATGCATCTAAATCACCATCTCAAAAAGCATTAATAATAGCTTTTAAAAAGTTCTTAAGTCCTGGCGGTAGAATTGTAAAGCCTAATGGCATTGGGGAGTATTGACCTCTTCATCCTGTCTGAGGAGCATTGCATCGATAGTAACCTGTCACTGAAACTGCTTCTCTGTCTCTGGATGGTGCTATGTAGAGGATGTTCAGAGTTATCCATAATTGACCGTAGCCTACTCAGCGCCCTTCGCTCAGCTACCGATGTTAAACTCTCCAGTACTTTGCCACGACAGAGCCCGCCTTCCTTACCAGCACGAGGGGACACTCACCAAACAAGATAGTACAGTTACTGTCAAGATAACCACAGCCGCCGTTCTAGCGGTGCAGAATTTCGTTTTCAGCTTCTTACAGCAAATAGCCAATAATCGATCGATGGGGAAAGCGACAGTCAGCCAGACTGAGCTCGCAGTTCTCGCAGAATTCAACTATGGTCCGACTCTGCACACAGGAGTGATTAGCAAGAATGTTCGGGGAAAATAAGTCCCAGCAGTCCACCTCAGCAACGAATCCGAGGTAACGACAAGGAGATCAGCCGCTGCCCTTCAAACCAGGTTGCGAGTTATACATTTGGACAGTCCGCACTTTCTCCGGTACAGGGTCACAATCGCCACCAAGTTCGCTGGAAGAGAGACAGGGAACAGCAAGTTGAGAAAATACTGAACAGGCAATACGGCAGTTTGAATGGTCCTGTCATATTTCCACTTTATTATTTATTTTGCTGTGGAGGGATCAAGAGAAAGCGCAGTGATGGCAGAGACAGAGAAGGGTTTTACACAGTAAAATAAAGTCAATATGATATGAATTCGGACTCCTAACTGTTGACCGAAATGTGAAGTGACAGAGGAAAATCCCTCCTCGGAGTCATTCTGGATGGAACATTTTCTACCTGCGCATTCCGCGTCTCTTCTGGTTGAAATGAATAAATCCGGACGCTGCTGGCGGGATTCTTCCATTAGAAAATTAGCAAGTTCCATAGCGACCCCTGTCAGCGACAGAACAACTAAAGGACGGAGCAGGAAATGCTGGAAACGCTCATCCAGGCAAAACAGAATATGTGTAAAAAGAGTTAACCTCGAAGACACCGCTGATACGAGGGTTAACAGGTTTTTATTTCCATACAATCTGCTTGGGGCTTAGTATTTTCAGTATTCGCCAGGTTTGATTCCTGTTCCAATATTTGCCACCTCACTGAATTTAAAACAGATTATAGACTGATTCCACAAATATAGCTCAGTCTGACACAACCTGACAGACAGATATGATGCCCCTCACTGAAGTAAGGGAGAGGAATGCAACGTTTAGCAGCAGTCTCGGTGCCACAGTTAGAGATCTGGAACGGTGTCAGATATAGATAAAATAGAATACATTTGACACGATTGATGACTATGAAGCACCACGTCGGTCGTGTTAATTGGATGAGGAACGACTTTATTTTATTTTCGTCTACTGCTTTATGTTCAGTTATATCTCACCTATTTATTAAAAGTCCTCATCAGTTTCGATCTACAACATGGTACTCCTCACATTTGATGAGGTGTTACTACCCGTGAAAGATTTGATTGTTGCACCTAATCGCTCACATGCAAATACAGACAATTAATTGGAATAATCTCATTTTTATTCCCTGTAGCGCTGAAGAATGAGGGGAGATTTGATAGAAGTATATAAAATAATGATAGGTATGGATAGATTGATTGAATGCAGGCTTTTTCCACTGCGGCCAGGGGAGAAAAAAAAACAGAGGACATGGGTTAATGGTGAAGGGGGAGAAGTTTAAAGGGAAAATTAGAGGTGAGCTTCTTCACACAGAGAGTGGTGGGAGTGTGGAATGGGCTGCCAGATGAAGTGGTAAATGCGCACTGACTTTTAACATTTAAGAAAACCTTGGGCAGGTATATGGATGAAAGGTATATGGAGGGATATGGGCCAGGTGCAAGTCAGTGGGACTAGTCAGTAAAATGGATCGGTACAACCAAGAAGGGCTGTTTTGGTATGGTAATGTTCTATGGTTCTATGGGTGTATGAAGACAATATTTGCAAAAATAGTGCAACTACCACAAAACAAAAAGCAAAGAGACCCGAACATCCCATTATTGATCACAATCTGCTAGGAGAACGGTGTCCGACCCAGACAGTTCCATTGATATTGGCGGATTCGCAAATTCCAGTAGCTGTTTGATTTTAGAGCTAGACTCCAGAATCCAGAGTCCCGGTGTTTCCATTCCATTCCTGAAGTACGGAACACTGGGACTGGGCAGATGACAGATGAAACCAGAGACAGAACCATCACAGCGTTGGAATTAAACTTCATTTCTCACCAACCAAAACAGATACAGCGTCCTACCGGGAATTCCAAAGGCTGAAATGAAAGGATGGTAAATGTCATGTATCCGCCAGATGGCTGGATACATCATTTCAGTGAGAATCTGTGACTTTTGTTGATCCTGAGTTTACAGCTCCCAGAGACAGTCTGAGCTGATGCAATTAAAATGGCCCCTATTTATACACAAGATCAGTCTTCAGAGATACTATGATACGCTTCACTAATTTTCTTAGTTACAGTTGTTTGAACAAACATCGTAATGTAACACACACAAAATGCTGGTGGAACACAGCAGGCCAGCAGCATCTATAAGGAGAAGCACTGTCGACGTTTTGGGCCAAGACCGTTCGTCAGCACTAACTGAAAGGAAAGATCGTAAGAGATTTGAGAGTAGGAGGGGGAGGGGGAAATGTGAAATGGTAGGGGAAGACTGGAGGGGGTGCGATGAAGCTGAGAGCCGGAAAGGTGATTGGCAAATGGGATACAGAGCTGGAGAAGGGAAAGTATCATGGGACGGGAGGCCTAGGGAGAAAGAAAGGGGGAGCGGAGCACCAGAGGCAGATGGCGAACAGACAGAGTGATGGGTAGAAAGAGAGAAAGAAAAAAAGGGCGGGGAGCGGGAAACAAAAACAAATAAAAAAAAATCAGGGATGGGGTAAGAAGGGGAGGAGGGGCATTAACGGAAGTTGGAGAAGTCAATGTTCATGCCATCAGGCTGGGTCTACACAGCCGGTATATAAGGTGTTGTTCCTCCAACCTGAATGTGACTTCATCTTGATAGTAGAGGAGGCCATGGATAGACAGATAAGAATGGGACTGGAACGTAGAATTAAAATGTGTTCTTAATATAAATATCGGGTGATTGAACACCAATGCATCTTGGACGTTACCTCAGCAGTGACTCTGGTGGAGCTTTGTCACGTGAGGGCGGGGGCATTTGCTATCATCGGATCCTCCGGCAACTCTGCCGTGGCTGACGTTTTAGTACCTCTTCCTGCGAACTTGAATCCACCACTACCTTGTTCCACAAGAGTTCAACCTCCGTTTTCAGGTCTGGCGGTTTGGAACCACCGAGGTTCCCAGGTAGATAATTTCGATTGAGTGCTTTCCCCTCTTATTCTCCAACCGAATATATATGCTGCTGTCTCCTCTATGTAGTGCTACGAATGATGAACAACTCTGATGGGCAGAAGGGTGCAGGGTTGCCCATGTTCCCTCCCCCCGGGTGAATTACAAACCGTTACTGTTGCCAGGCTGCTAAAGAGAGAGAGAAAGAGATGGAACAAGAATATACTGGGACTGGAACATTTGCTTCAGACAAGGGAGAGATAACACCGGGGCAGGGAGAACATATTATGACTCCTGTAAGACTCACGGCTCCGGAGAGGGCTGTTAACTTGGTACTATTCTGTTCAGTAAAATTCCTCAGTGGACAGCCGGAGTGGGCTGGTTTGATGGGCTAAGCCATTCAAAACTGATTGACATCTGAGACCCCGTGAGAAGGGATAAAAGTGACGTCTGGGGAAACACCCCTCAGACGCACCAAGAGACAAACCAGTGAGCACTGTTTAAGTGTTGGAACCCACGGGAAAAGTGTGGGGCATCGGAGTCCGAACGAAGTACCGTTCAATTTGAACTCACAGTGTTTATAGTGAGGCCGGTGGGGGCTTGTGTGTGTGTCCACCCTTGCCTGGGTGACGAGTCCACCATAGAAGAACGGTCCAGTTAAAGGACAGAGGGGTCATACCTGAATGGCCACAACAACACATCGACGGTTCAAGATCGTAAAGGAAGGTTTGCAAGACAATAGCTGTTACTGTTCTCTCTCTCTCTCTCTCTCTCTCTCTCTCTCTCTCTCTCTCTCTCTCTCTCTCTCTCTCTCTCTCTCTCTCTCTCTCTCTCTCTCTAATAAGTACAACAAAAGAAGCAGCAACTACCTCAGCCTGTATGAACTGAACTGAACTTTATACTTTCCCACGATAATTCATTATCCCCTAGACATCGATAGAGCTTGTTTATTATTGATTATTATTATACCCACACTTTTAGGTTTAGTTTTGCTAACGTGTATTATCTGTATATTTGCATTGTTGATATTTATTTGTATATTTTACTAATAAGCACTGTTTTGAAAATAGTACCAGACTCCAACGGACACTTCTATCTTTGCTGGTAAGACACCCAGTTACGGGGTACGAAACAGCGGAGAGATCTGTGGACAACATTCCAGTCTCTACCATCGCTCTGGGCTAATCTCTTCTCCATCTTCCATGGGCATCTTCGACATTTCCTTCTCCGCCGGATCAATGCCTTCCTCGCGCCCAGGATGAATAGAAGGATTGCCAGTCTCCAGACAGCAGACACCTCTCAAGGATGGCTCCGGGCGACAGTCTGCGCTGCCTCCTGGCAGACCTTGATTCGATTGGAAGCACTAGACCGCTGATCGCCCAATCTCCGGCTCGGACTTTTCTGAACGCATCTCGACCAGTGACACAACTGTCGCCAAACCTTGTTCCAACATGGAACATAGAGTTGCTAATATACCCACCATTTATTTAGGAGCTCTCGCGAATTATGGCTCAAACTTTATATGAAGACGACGCCCCTTGTGTCCATTTTAAATCTTTTGATCCTCATGTTGAATCTATGTCTTGTTGTTTCAGTAGCCGTTCCTAGGAAAATGCAATGGTATTGAACCGTGTCTATTCATTCCCTGTGCTAACCACATACTGTGGCATGTAAAACTTTGGGCACCCCTGGTCAAAATTTCTGTTACTGTGAATAGCTATGTGAGTAAAAATTACCTGATTTCCAAAAGATATAAGGACAAAGATGACACATTTATTTAATATTTTAAGCAAGATTATTTTTTATATATTTCCATATTTTACAGTTTCAAAAAAAAGCAGAAGTTTGGGCATCTTGCATCGTCAGTACTAGGTAACAACCACTTTCGGCAAGTATCATAGCATTTAAAGGCTTTCTGTCGCAAGATAAGAGACTTTCAGTTCCTGTTTGGGGGATTTTCCCACCGTCCTCCTTGTAAAAGGCTGCGATTTCTGTAAGATTCTTGGGCCGTCTTGCATGCACTGCTCAATTGAGGTCTATTCACAGGTTTTCCATGATGTTCAGGTTGGCAGACAGCGAGAGCTATGACAAAATACAGTTTGCGGCTCTGGAGGCATTCCATTGTGGATTTTGAAGTGTGTTCAGGATCATTACTCTGTGTGCTCTCTGCTTAGTGAATTTGGTGGTGTTTAATTGAATTCATCCTTCCCTCTAACAGTGAAATGTTCCGCGTGCCAGTGACTGCAACAAACGTACTCAACAGTTTGATGTTGTTTTCTTTTCATGAAATTCTACACCTTTTTAACTCCAAACATATCTTTGCTCACTGCAGCAACAATGTATATTAGAACTTCATCAGTCCTCAGAATGTGTTTCCAAAATGAATTAAGCTTGTTTAGATAACACACACACACACACACACACACACACACACACACACACACACACACACACACACACACACACACACACACACACACACACACACACACACACACACACACACACACACACACACACACACACACACACAATTCTGGTGGAACGCATCAGGCCAAGCAGAATCTATAGCGAGAAGCATTGTCGACGTTTCGGGCCGAGACCCTTCGGTCTGATGAGTCTTTCATGAAGGTCATATTTGTGCAGGTTTCGCTGCATAGTAGAACAGCGCACCGCCACCACTACAGTGTTTGCTAAATCTTCCTGACACCGTTTTGTAGTAAAACGGGGGTGTTGCTTTGCTTTTCTCGTATTCTTACGAGCGGTTCTCTCGGAAAGTTTTCTTGGTCTTCTAGACCTCAACTTGACCTCCACCGTTCCTGTTAACTGCCATTTCTAAATTACATTAGGTACTGAGCAAACAGTTACCTGAAAATGTTTTGCTATCTTGTTATAACCTTCTGCTGCTTTGTGGGCATCATTTCAGAGTGTTAGGCAACTGCTTAGAGGAGTCCATGGCTACTGATTGTTGGGACAATGTTTAAGGAGTCAGGCTATTTATAAAGCTTTGAAATTTTCATCAACTGGCCTTTCCTAAAGATTACTGTGAACAGGCCATAGCCCTAACTAGCTAATTAATGTCTGAGAACTTGGTAAAAGTTATCTGAGAGCTCAAAGTTTTTGGAGTACCCAAACATTTGTATGGCGCTCCTTTCCTTTTTTACTTTCTCTGTAAAATTGTGCAAAACAAAAATAATACTTTAATCTTGCTTAAAATGTTGAAGAAATGTTTATTTTTTAACCTTATGACTTTTGGAGATCAATTCATCTTCTACTCACTTAACTGTTCACGGTAGCAGAAATGTTGACCAATGGGTGCCCAAACCTTTGCATGCCACGGTAGGTATAGAGATAGCAGATGGTGGATGAAGTTTATCCCAGGTAACGGGTGGTGTTGCACCTTAGAAGTCAAAGTGACAGTTCACTGTTAAGGACTTGATCTCAGCAGAGAGAACTAGCGATCCAAGTTCATGGCTCCTTGAAAGTGACTATGCAGGTCAATAAAGTGTTTCTGAAGGCTTCTAGAATGCTTGTTTTCTTTAGTCAAGGCAGTGAGTTCATATTTCAACTTTATAGAAATCTGGTTAGACCTCACTCTAACAGTACCTGTGATAGTCCGCTCCGTGGGCTCCGGACTCCGAGTATTCTGGCTGTCCGTTGCTTCACTTGGTCTTAACCATAGGCACCTGATTCTCTGCTTGGTGCTGGGAATATAAATAGCCCTGGGATCGAGTGTGGTTGCTGGTTCGTCTCGTCAGTGCCCCCTTGGAGCTACCTGCCGTTGGAAGACCAGAGCAGCCATTCGTGATCTCTCGGTCTGGTTGGAGGATCAACGCTTCATGGAGCCTTGTTGTCTGAGTTGAGTCGGTGCAGTTATTATGGTATAGATTCGGCTGTTTCCGGGGCCACTGAGCAGCCGTCTGTCATTCCGAGCTAGATAAGGATTCGGCTGTTTCCGTAGCCAACCAAGTTTGCAGGCCACCCCGGATTGAACTCCCTTCCTGTCCTTGCCTCCGTGGGGTAAGTCAGGCCGTCCTTGCTGTTACCACTGCGGTCGGATCTGTCCCTTTCCGTTTTCGCCTTCTTCTGGAAAGTCAGGCCGTCTTGGAAGTTCTACTACGGTGGGATCTCTCCTTTCCTGCCCTTGCCACACTGGGGTAAGTCAGGCCGTCCTTGCGGTTACCATGCGGTTGGATCTGTCCCTTTCTCTCCTTACCTCCGTTGGGTAAGCCAGGACGTCTTTGCCGTTTCCCTGAGGCAGGACTGTTCTGTTCCCCTCCCCATCTGAAGCCCTGACAGTTTCATCAGTGGTTTAAGTCGGCAGTCTTACCGGCCTTGCGTCCAAAATGTGGGCCCGGCCCTGCGAAAGCATCCCGGCTCTGCGTCCTGGGAACGGTCCGGCCCTGTGCTCTAAGAATGATTTCCTCGTCCTGCCCAGTAAAAGCTCTCGGAACCGGAGCCTCGAGAATCTCCAGCTTCGAAGAACTCTAGCCTCGAAGAAATCTAGCCTCGTCATGCTCCTGCCTAGTTCCAGGGTTCGAACCCGAGTCAAGACCCAGGTTCTGGGTCCTTGTCCAGTCTCTGGCACGGAATCCAAGCCCAAGCTCCTAGTTCCCTGTTCCTTGTCCTGGTAGCGCTTCCTAAACAAAGTCCCAGCCCAAGTCTGTGTTCCTGTCCCATCTCCCAGTTTGTGTCCAGTCCCGTTCCTAACTCTAGTCCTGTCCAGTTCCCAGTACTTTAGTGTCTGTGTCTTGCATTTGGGTCCGTTCCCAACGCCCACCCCCCTTGTGACAGTACCATACTTTTCAGTATTTTGTGCAATTGATGTTTAAACACTGTCCACATGTCTGATGTGTTCTTGCCAGAAAAATGATGATCCCAACAAACTCTTCTTAGATCCTGCCTAATGCCCTCGTCATTTTCCGAAATCCAATTTAAGACTGTCCCATCCATATCTATAGCTATCCTGAAATTGATGGAGTTGTGTTCTTTGTCATCTAACTGCTCACCCACAGAGAGATCAGTCATCAGAATAGACTCATTACCTAACACAAGGTAGTACTACAATCCGATCAGTTTGATTACACCTTTTTTATTCCTGAGTTCTACCCAATTGACTTCAGTGCCTGAACCCTCCACTATGTCTCCCCCTGAGTGCAGCTGTGATATTGCAATTCCTCCCGCTTTTTGAATTTCACCTTTATCTTTTCTAAAACTTTGAAATTCTTGTTCATTAATCTGCCATTCCTGCCAAACTCTCAATCAGTTCTCTGTAATGGCCACAACAATGTAGTTCCAGGTACTGATCGATGTTCTATGATCATCGGTTTTACACATAATACTATTAACATTCAATACTCGCCCTTCAAAACAGCCGTCTCATGACAGTTGTTAATTTTTTGAAACACCCTGATATCCTTGGCTGCGTAAGTCTGGGGAGGACAACCTCTGGTCCGCCCTCCAAACACCAAAATAGCAGACAGCGCGCTGCATACAGTTAAAGGGATTGTATTTATGATTCTTAACTAAATGGTTAGTAAAGCATAACAAAAAGAAAAGGGTCCATTGTAATTAAACAGTCAAATGTGTACAAATTGGAGCTCATCTTGAACTTCTCTGTCACTCATGCGCTGGGCCTTCGATTGTCTGAACGCACACAAGACCTTCCGAATGTCGTTCGCAATACATCTCAAACAAACGGGTGCCCACCCGAGCGGTTCTCCCCAGCGACTTCTCTCTTGATCTCCTTTCGAGCAAAAGCCCCAAGCCCAACTTTAGCGTCTCTTACCAGAGAAACCTCCCTTAATCCGACCATCGTAACTGGATGACACACTTTTCTCCTCTATTTTATTTTCGACAGTAACCCAAACAAGCAGGGAAACAGAACAGGCTGCGGTTTGCAGAGCTGGCAAAATTAAATGTATACAGCATAACAGTAAAAGCATGAAACAGGCAATTACGATTTGATTTTGCCTGTGTAGACTTTTTTTTCCTTTGAAGACCCTGACCTAGAGCTGTTCGCTGACTCCGGTTCTTTACGGGAATGGAACCCGCTCTCGGGGTTTCACGACTGGCTGTTATTCGACATGACAAGTGTATGGCCTAAGAGCTTATCTCGCCTTCGGAGGGCCGGGATATCGTGGCTTTGGAGACGGATGCATGGAAGGTCCGTGTCCCGGCAGGAAATCGGTGTGTCGTGGGAGTCGGAGGGTCTCTGTCTGACTGCCTAGATAACCTATTCCTTTGGGTACAGAGCTCAGAAAAAGCGACGCAACGGATACTAACATTATAAATCAGCGAGTTGTTGGTTATGTCTCCATTCTCAATAAAAAATGGAGACACTTCTTTCTCTCTTATTAAGGAAAGAGTGAGTCTGTGGTATGTCGAATACCACGTGAACGAGTAGTCTTTGGGGAACTGCAAGTCTCTGGTGTTTGCTTTTGCTTTACTGCACCCTTGAGTGCTCGGTGGTGGGCGCCGATGTTTGTTTTGCGAATCGGGGGAGTGGGATCGTTGCTTAGCTGCTGATTACTTACGGGAGGGAGGGGAGCCGCGGGTAGGGACTTTAGGGTTTTAACACCTAACTGTCATTCATTCTTTAGGGTCCTCCTCTGTTTTCGTGGATGTTTGCAAAAAAAAAAAAGAAAATAACTTTTCAGGATGTATATTGTATACATTTCTCTAATATTAAATGTACCTTTGAAACCTTTGAGATCTTCTCTGACATCTACCATTGTATCCAACCCTTCATTTAATGACCTGGTGCTCCAGCCCCTCTGCAAAACTAGTTTAAGCCCTCCTAGGTAGCATCATTTCCCTTCCAATTGAGGCGCAGCCCATTTTTTTCCATAGATTACCCCTTGCCCAGAAAAGGTTCCAATGATCCATGAGCATGAACCCGTGCCCCCTGCATCATCTCCTCAGCCACGCATTCATTTGTGCTATCATTCCATTACTAGCCCGTGTCACGGGATGTAACCCTGAGATGACTCCATGGAGGTCCTTCTCTTTAGATTCTGTCCTAATTCTAAGTGCTCACTGTGTGGAGCCTATTCCCTGGTTTTGCGGATGACATTGGTACCAATCTGCAGCACAACCTCTGAATGTTCCCCCTCCCTTGAGGGAATATCCTGCATATGCTCCAGTACATCCTGGGAGGCAACACTCCGTCTTGGTGTCTATTTTGCGGCGATAGAATCTCCTCTATTTCCCCTTACCGACTGAGTCCCATATCACTTCCACACTTCCGGATTTTACCCTTCCCTGCTGAGCAGACCACAGGACAACTCGCCTGACTGCTTCTGCTCTTCCCTGCGGGTTCATTCCCAATTCTTCCCGAACCACAGTGTACAAAGAAAACCTCATTTAAAAACTGCTATGCGCCTGTAATTGAAGTTCTTGGAAAGTCGATCCAATGAACAAGGACCAGGTATTGGATAGTGAAAACAGAAAGTGACCGCAATGATTTCCTTCCAGAAAGGAAGGACAAGCTGTATGGCACATTCATTAGCTATACGATATGCCCTTTGTGTGTATGGTTGACAGGCGGACAGAGGAGATGGGAGGCAGGGAAGTGACGTGGTCAGGGTCAGAGCAATATCCACGACAGATCTCGTACGCAACATATACAAATGACGAGAACTCACTGCTTTGCAGACCTTAGAGCCCCTTTACCTATGGTCACACGAACTCGCAGCTTCTACCTACTCATCAAGCACTTGATCACAATTCAGCCAGCGCGCAACCACCATCTTATGAAGGGTGATGGACAGCGGTTGAATTACATTTTCGCCTTCCCCTTGATCATTCGGAAGAAATATTCCTATATCGTTACCCGTAAGATATGAATGAATGGAAAGTGATCCAGCATTGTCCCGCTACATATGACAAATAAACACTTCTCGAACTTCCAGGCGCGATATCGATTATAACGGACGTCTCGATGCCATCAGGCATCATCCCTGTTGAAGATGGCTGAGGTTATCATTGAAATGTCAGTTGTATCCGGCCTGAAGCCCAATGTGAATGAATATTCGAATAGTATTTGTTTTTTGTGACTTGGCTGTACTTGGTGCAGAGGAAGGTAAGTGTGATGTTAGAGATCTTTGAAAGTCGTGCAGGTCATAGGTAGATCGATAATAAGAAAATGTTCAATTTTAATATGCAGGGTACATGTCCATGCGGACGCGCGGCGATGCAGGCTGAGAATCTAGGCAAGGCCAGGGGATGGATAACTAATGGTGGGATGTGAAGAAATATGGAAGGCCAGGGGGATCCTTGGAAAGCATATAGTCAGATAGGAGCTTAGTTCATCGAGCATTTAACAGACGGATGGCGACTTCCCTTTTTTGGGTGGAGGTCCTGAATGCCAGCGTGTTGTGTACAGTCCTGTCCATTACACCACAGCGGCATTCAGAAACAGCAGCATTACATTTACATTTAGAATCCCTACTCTGATGTGCAAACGCACTTATCCATTCAATACGCAACATTAATTCTTTAGAAGCCCTTCTCCATATCCCCATATACCCACGGTAAACGTTCACCTCTTTAGTTTACCCACAAATCTGTGTCCGAAAGATATTCAGATCTACGTTCCCATCTTCCACATGAGATAAAAACGTTGCAAAGACAAGGCAATGATTAAGAAATCAGCCTGGAAGCTAACCTCCTGGCAGACCAGTAACGGCAATACGTCACACTGTTATAAGACTAGCATGATATGACCGACCATTAGCCTCACAAACTACCACCTTGCACCTTATAATTTATCTTTCCCTGCAGCTGTTATACTTCATTCTGCATCTTGTTACTGTTTCAACCTCTTCTACCACTATAGACTGGATCGTTTATTAAGCCAGTATATTAATGTACCAACAAGAGGGGAAGCCTGTCTGGGATAATCTGTAACAATCACGATAGAATTTTGAATACGGAGTTTGTTGAGGCTTTAGGAACAAGTGATCATACCATTGTTAGTACATTGAAGTACATTGGGGGAGTATATCAGTGAATACCAATGCCACTAAATTGAATTTCAGAAAGGTAAAGTTTGTGCAGATGTAGCAAAGTCCTCTGATGGCAAACTGGAAGGAACTGATAGAAATAGAATCAGTTGAGGAACAATGGAGTTGATTTAAAGAGTTAATACAGACAATGCAGGAAAAGGTTATATCGGTCGAGAGAAGCAAAAAAAACAGAAGGTTAACTACATATTTCAATAAAGTTACACATAAAAATTATTGAGTAAAGTCAATACATAAACTAGTAAAGATATTATAATTGGGCAGATGAGAACTATAGTTAGGATGGAAATTTGGGTTTCCAGAAAGACAGGTTAAATAAGGATATTGCTGATTGTGCTATAATCAACCCCAGGAAATTTTGTCAATACTTTAGTCGTAAAAGAAACGTCGAGGAGCAAGTTAAGTATATTAAGAATAATAAGCGGGATGTTATATTATGCAGAGGAGGACATAACGGATACTCTTAACTCTTTTTCTGGATGATGTGGTAAATTGGATTAGTAAGTTTGCAGATGATACTAAGATAGGAGGCGTTGTGGAAAATGAAGTAGGTTTTCAAAACTTGCAGAGAGACTTAGGCCAGTTAGAAAAGTGGGCTGAAAGATGACAGATGGAGTTTAATGCTGATAAGTGTGAGGTGTCACATTTTGATAGGACGAATCAAAATAGGACAAACATGGTAAATGGCAGGGCTTTAAAGAGTGCAGCAGAACAGAGTGTAAAGGAATAATGGTGCATGGTTCCCTGAAGGTGGAATCTCATGTGGATAGGGTGGTGAAGAATGATTTTGGTATGCTGGCCTTTATATATCAGAACATTGAGTATAGGAGATGGGATGTGATGTTAAAATTGTACAAGGCATTGGTGAAGCAAATTTTGAAGTATTGTGTACAGTTCTGGTCACCGAATTATAGGAGAAATGTCAACAAAATAGAGACAGTACAAAGGAGATTTAGTAGGATGTTACCTGGGTTTCAGCACCTAAGTTACAGAGAAAGGTTGAACAAGTTGGGACTTTATTCTTTGAAGTGTAGAAGGTTGAGGGGGGACTTGATAGAGGTATTTAAAATTATGAGGGGAATAGATAGAGTTAACGTGGATAGGCTTTTTTTCTATTCAGAGTAGGAGAGATTCAAACAAGACGACATGAGTTGAGACTTAGGGTCAAAAGTTTAGGGGTAACACGAGGGGGAGCTTCTTTACTGAGAGAGTCGTAGCTGTGTGGAGCGAACTTAAGCAAATAACATGAAGAACTGGTGTTCTCGATAGTAAGTCCACAGCTATTAAAACTGTAATCAATGCAACCGATTCAGTAGCCCGTTAGTTGCTGGCCAGCGCAGAGATCTGGAAACCTCAGTGAGCAGAAGTCAGGGTCAGCTAGCCAGTAACATAAACGAGGAATTCAAAAGTTTTCTTTTTTTTTTCAGATCTGCAGTATAAGGAGCACACTTTCATTTAGAATAGACATAAGAAGAAGTTTCCTCAGTGCGTAATTGACAAATGTGTAGAATTCATTCCCAAAGTCGGCAATGGAGGCCAAGTCACTGAGTGTTTCTAAAGTGGTGGTTGATAGATTCCTGATTTGTAAAATTGTCAAAAGTTATGGACAGAACGCAAGAAAATGGGGTTGAGACGGATAATAAACAAGTTCTGATAAAATGGCCGAACGATCTCGATATGCCAAATCCCAGAATTCAGCTGCTATGTCATACTTTCTATGCATTTTTCTTCGGTATACACTGAGCCCCCATAATTCATGCTGTATCCTATACTTATTTAACTTTCTATGATATATTGCCTCATTTTAATCAACACTAAATTCCAAGTGACCATTGACGATTTAAGTATCTCAGGGCCTTTACAATATTCTTCATTGTGTCCCATAGCAGCCTGAGATACAGGCTATGGATTCTGTCCCTTTGAATCTTCCACAGTAATGTACCCACCATGAAATACTATAAGCCGTAACGCACTGCCTGACAATTTTCTGGCTTGTTTTTCCTTCCTATTTTAAACAACGATAGCAAGTTAGTTACTCTATAGTTGTCCGAAATCTCATTTCTCTTTGCAGAGCATTGGCTCTCTAGTTAGTTCTGTTACGTACCCGTGACACGTGACAGTGGTACCCTTGTCACGTGACTGGGGTTGAAGCTATACTGGACTTGAGGTAATGATCTTGTGATGGTGGAGTGTCGTCATTTTCCCGCCAGTAGAGATCATGTGACAGGATTTTTTTTACAGGGTATAAGAGGAGGATCCCTCCCTGTGAGGTGGGGCAGTTCGTGGCTGGATTTGCCATGTTGACTTCATGCCACTGCGTGATTTAATGTGATGACGCAGTTTAGTTGAAAGATGAAGTTTTATCTAATGCCTAAAGTTTAAAAGGTCATTGCCAGCAGTTTCTTTACAATACTGCTAGTTGAGAATCAGTGGAGAGTGAAGATCGGAGTTCGGGAGTTAAAGATCGAGGAGAATCGAATTTCGACGGTGAAACAGGTTCGACCTTGTTTGATCCTTATTCGGAAGGATTTCGTTGACTATTCTTGTGTTAATCCCTGGGATTCCAGAAAGGATTGAGAATAGTGCGGTAAAGGAAAGGTCACTGCCTTTGAGCCGTTTTGTTTCATAAAATTCTTCATGGGAAATGTTCGACTTCGGGAGACTGAAGAAAAACGACGTAAAAGAGAATTTAAATCCTCTTAAAAATTCTTTCCTTCTTAAATGGTCTGTGAGCATTTTGAACTTTTTGGCAATACCACTTTAAAGAACTCTTTTTGCAACATCGCTTTAAGAACTGTTTGATCAACATCACTTTAAGAACTGTTTAAGCTGCCGCACAGCAGCTGATTTCTGGTTACGTTAGTGATTTGTTTACTTTTGGGGGGTTTGTTTTCAGTGTTTAATAAACGTGTTATTTGCTATAAAAACCCTTGCCTAACTCACATATATTTATTGTTGCCTGAATACGTAACAGTTCTAATAATGACCACAAATTCTGGCTGCTCACACTGTCTTTTCAGAATGGCTTGTAGTTTCCTAAAGGCATCCGTGGCCGTGGCATGATAGCGGCAACGCACCAGCATGCAGTCACTTTCATTTCCACAGATACTCCTTTCTGTGACCCCCACCTCCGATTTAAGTTCTATTTCGCTGCATTTAATTCATATCCTTTCATTCCCTGTATATTTATGAGATTATCTGATAGCCTCTTTGCAATGAAAATTCCTTTTTAAAATTCATTCCGTGTTCTTGTTTGATTCAGTTCAGGGTATTTACATATGAAATGGCGAACAAAGGAGAAACTGTACACTTGCTAAAACAAAACACTTTATTAGACTATTACTACATCGACTCAGGCCTAAGCGGCCGGCGTCGGGCTTGTACGTTTTAAATAGAGAAGGAAAAACAGTTGTCTACAGTAGCAGCAGTATTGAAATCAAAATATTATTTATCATTCACTAAACAAGCCGCTCTTACTGTTGGAGGAGTACCACAAATATTGTACCCTCGCACGCACCTTCTCCATCACGGCCTCTGCATCGCGCCCGTTCTAACGTCATCTCCTCTCCACGTGCTCTCGTTCGCGCCCCCTTTCTCGCGATGTTTCATTCATTCTTTCCTTCCGTCCCTCAGCCCTCGCACTGTCTCCTGATCGCTCTCACTTTCTCTATCTCTATATTACTCACAGAGACAAAAGTGAATGTAAGGGTGCTTTGTATTCACTTGTAAAAATTGTTAAATTTCTCTTACAGGCAGATAGTTCAAGGTGGCAGGGAGAAAGAGAGCCTACAGGTAGAAAAAAACGGATTAAAAGGAAGAATGAAGGAAAGGACGGGTTATGACGGGAGCATGAGTGGTTGATATAGATAGGAATGCACTCCAAGATCAAGGGATTTTGCCAGAACGGGGAAACAGAGGTACCGGGCTTTAATTTAAAAGGGCGGGACGTGGGATGTAAAAGAGAAATATTTGGGATCCCAGTGTTTTGCAACTTTAACGTAACACACACAAAATGGAAAACAGTTACCAGGCCTCGGCCCGAAACGTTGACCGTTTCCTCTTTTCCATAGATGCTGCCTGGCCTGAGATTTCATCAGCATTTTGTGTGAGGAAAAGTGAACAGTCGAGGTTTCGTGCCGAGACCCTTCATCAGGATCTGATTTTGTTGTTCTGTATTTCAAGCATCTGCTGATTTTCTCGTGTTTGTTTTGTAACTCTGTTCATCACATTGTTTCCATTTACCCAAAGTGTGGGGGGGGGGGGATGATTGAATAGGGAGCATGAAAGCAGCTGAATTGTAATACTTTATAACATTTATTTCTAACGTTTCATGAGTGTTAAAATCCTTTTGAATGGATATTTCACTGCATTCTTTAGTTCCTCTCGGAATTTCCTCTGAGTCAAGGCGTAGATACACGTGTTTGTGCAGGAACTGAGAATCTGCAGCATTTCCGCTGTGTGGTCTGTGATGTAGCGGGGATCCGTGACAGAATCAACAAAACTCGTTGAAATCCGTCTATAGATAAAAAATATCACATATGTTGCCCACAACAATATGAAACTACCGGTTATGCTGAGGAGCAAAACGATCGACTTGCGTCGGTTCTCCATCTCTCGGTCCTTGTCATTTTCTCCACTCTTTTGTCCCCGGAGCCCCCTGCGAGCTCGACTGGCCGCCAGAATCCGCCTGACAGTCAGAGTATTGAAAACCAACATCAGAACAAATGGGACACAAGGGACTAACATGCGATGAAATATTGCAAATATTAACCATGCGGAAGAGATCTTGTACCTCGGCGTATAAACACAATCCCAGGGAATGCCATCAATTATTTCTCTAGGCCCGAATACGAAGCCCCAGGGGATAGTCTCCAAACAGGCCAGCAGACTCAATGTCCCGATAACCACAGCCGCCGTTCTCTCGGTGCAATATTTTGTTTTCAGCCTCTCACAGCAAATAGCCGCAAATCGATCAACTGTGAAAGCGACAGTCAGCCAGACTGAGGACACAGTGCTCGCAAAAAGCAACCATTCACCGAGTCTGCACACGGGAGTGATTCGCAGGAATGATCGGGGGAAATAAATCTTAGAAGTCCAGCTTAGCAGCGGATCGGAGATAACGACCATGAGATCGGCCGCTGCCATCCCTACCAGGTAGTGAGTGACATATTTGGAGAGACCGCAATTTCCCCGGGACAGGATCACAATCGCCACCAGGTTCACTGGAAGAGAGACAGGGAACAGCAAGTTGAGAAAATACTGAGCAGAAGCCAATGCAGCAGTTTGAGGCGATCCTGTTATATGTCCAATTTATTGTTGCATTTATCGGTGGGAGGTTCGAGAGGAGGCGCAGAGCTGGCGGAGACATAAACGTAGATAACACAGAAAAATACTGAATACACCTTCCACTGATAACAAAAATGTAAAGTGGCAGCGTGATGTTTGAACTGGATGAAATGAATAATTCATTTCCGCTGATGGCGGAATTCTTACATTAGTTAATCATCAACTTCCTGACAGCGACAGAACAGCCGAAAGACGGTTTAAGAGCAGGAAATGCTGGAAACGCGCACCCAAGCGAACTAGAATATTTGGAAGAACTGTTAAAGTATGTCCTCTCAGAACTGTTCCCAGAGACCCCTGACATGAGTGTTAACTGCTTTCTTTTTCCATACAAGCTGCTTGTGGCTTAGTGTTTCCAGCATTCCCAGAGTTTGTTTCCTATTCCAGCATTTCCCTCCTCACTGACTTTACAACAGAACATTGACTGATTCCAACAGATACAGCACTGTCTGATACAACCTCGCAGACAGACATGACGCCTCGCACTGAATCCATCACAGGGAAGCAGTGGAGAGGATTTCAACGTTCAGCAGTAAACTCACTACCGTAGTCAGATGTCTGTAACGGTGTCAGGTGTAGATATAATAGAATAAATTACACAGTATGGATAACTATGAAATACCACTTAGCTTGTAATGATCTGCTCAGCAACGAATTCATAGTGTTGTCTTTTTACATTCAATCATTTTGACTAAAAATACACAAGAGTTTTGAATTACAACACGGAACTCCTCACCGTTGCTAAAGTGTTACTACCAGTCGATGGTTTGACTGCTGCATCTCACTCAGAAAACCGCTCACATACAAAGGAGTCAATTAATTGGTACAATCTCCGCGGGCTGTATAAACACTATATTTGCAAATGCAGCACAGCGGTTACAAGACAAAAATCACAGAGATCCAGACATCCCATATTGACCACAAACCAATGGAGGAACGCTGCCTGACCCGCTCAGTTGCATAAAATTTGCAGGATTCGGTGGATTATTGCAGCGTGTTGTATTGAGATCCGGATCCCACAGTCCATAGTCCTGGTCTTTCCATTCCATTCCTGAAAAACGGAGCACTAGAACTCGACAGGTGACAAAGGAAGCAGGCTTCAGAAATAATCAACACAATGGAATTAAACTTTAGCTCCCACCAACGGCAGCTGACACTGCGGCTTACCGGGAATTCCAAAGGCTGAAATAAAAGGATAGTAAACTTCTTCTATCCGCCAGATGACTGGATACACCATTTCACTGAGAATCTGCGATTCCTGTTGTTCCTGAATTCACAGCTCCTTCAGTCACTTTGAGCAGGTGAATTAAAAGTCGCCCTAATTTATAGAGACGGACAGTCTCCATAGATACTGTTATACACCTGACTAACTTTCTTAGTTACGGTCACTGAACAAATACTTTAATTTAATGCCAGTCTCTGATGTATATCACAAATAAGAGAAAAACTGCAGATGGAAAAAGTCCAAGCAACACAAACAAAATGCTGGAGGACCTCAGTAAGACAGGGATTATGAAAGTGAATGTGTCGACGTCCCGAAACGACGACTGCACTCTTTGTTATGCTTGCTGTCTAGCTCCTGAGTTCCGCATAATTTTGCGGTTTTCTCTGATGTAAAGATTGGGGCAATTGAAGACAAAAAATATCAAAATCCTTGGGCGTTATCTCAGCAGTTTGTTGTTAGTGAGGAAGTTAATTTGGCCCCTCCATTTAGCGAAACAGAGGTCGATAAATATTTTCAACATTTTGAAACTGTTGCTCTGATTTCAGAGTGGCCGAAAGAGAAATGGTCAGTGATGTTACAGAGTGTAATTAAAGGCAAGGCTCAACAGGTTTACACTGCTTTAACTGCAGAGCAAGCACTTGATTATGATTTTGTGAAGCAGCTATACCGAAGGCGTATAGCTGGTTCCAGAAGGTAAGAGAGAAAGATTCAGAAATTTGAAGAAATCCGTGGAGAAAACGCACTTGGAATGTGCCTCCGATAAAGCTGTGTGCTTTGAGAGATGGGTTTCCTCTAAAATATAAATGGGGACAATATTAAATTGAAAGAGTTGATTTTATTGGAGGAATTTAAAAGGAGCATCCTTGTTGAAGTAAGGACGTACTTAAATGAGAGAGAAACTGCTACATTGCAGGGCTCTTCTCAATTAGCTGATGAGTATGTTTTAATCCACAAGAATAAATTTCCTCAGGGCAGAACTTTTGAAAGGAAAACTAGCACAAATTGTCAAGGTAAACCAGAAATTAAATCAGAACGTAGTGAGAAAGGTAGGGAGGAAGGAAGACATGCGAAAGAAAGACAGTCTGGTCCCATTTGTAATTCTCGTAAGAAACCTGGTCAAGTAATAGCTAACAGTATCCGATTGAAAAAGAATGAGAAGGAAGCAGTCTCAGATGCGTGTGTACAACATACTGAAACACTTGTAAATCCACATTGTTTGATAAATTAAAATGAAACTTTATTAGAGTCTGACCAAGTTAAGAGGGGATATGATCATCTTGGAACTGAAGGATTTGTATCCTTAAAAGAGGGATCCACTCCGGTGGCAATAAAAATGCTTAGGGATACCGGAGCTTCTCAATCACTGATATTAGACAGTATCTTACTGTTTAAGTATAAGACTGACACTAGTGAGTTAAATTATATACCAAGTGTTGGGACTGTCCATTTGCCTGTACATTTGCATAGAGTAAATTTAAGATCATGGTCAGTTACATGACTTGTTAACATAGGACTATAACCTACCTTACCCGTGAATGATGTTTCTTTGTTTTTTAGGAAATGACTTGGCAGATGATAAGTTTTTCCTGAAGTGCATTTGACAATACAGTCAGAGGAACCATGGATGGATTCTAACAAAGTTTCCTCCTGTGCTGTAACTCCAGCTATGGCTAATAAGCTTGGTGTGCAGAATGTATTTGTAGCATATGACTAGTGATTCGAATTTTGAGGATGTGTCAGAAACTTTCTTAGCTGATTATTTGATCAAGCTTCTTGGAGTAAGTCTGACCCTGAAGATTACAATGTCTCAAAAGAGAGAAAAAAAACAGCAACATAAAGGATTGAAAAATATGGTGACACAAAAAAAAAGATGAAAAGAAAAAAATCCTACTAAAGCAAGAAAAAAAGTGAGAAAAAGAAAGAGCCCATTAGGTCTTCAACCCCGGAGCCATCCGCCTCTCTGTGAATGGAGTAACAGCAGTTTGTGTGTTCCTTCTAGTTTTGTTCCTTTCCCCCTATTTTAAATTTCGAATTTAAAATGTTTAGTTGCTGATTCTTGAAGGCGAACAATATGCCTTTGGTGAGTGGGAAGAACTTGTCCAAACCTAGTGATAAAAGCAACGAGAAAGGAAAGATACAAAAGGAAAGATCTGATGAAATGCCGTCGTTTGCCATTCATAAGTTTTCTCTTTATGCTGACGATCTACTGCTTTATATATCTATCCCCGAGGAATCTATCCCTGTCTTGCTAAAATTATTTAATAAACTGAGATTTTTCAGAATATAAAATTAATTTTAATAAAAGTGAACTGTTTCCTTTAAATGAATCTGTTTCTATATATTATAATACTCATTCCTAAAGTATGGATTCAATTAGATATCTAGGAGTTATAATCACTAACAAATATAAAGCTAACTTTATTCCCTTGGTAGATTCTATGAAGTATTTATTTAGTAGATGGAACCCAGTTACGTTTTCGCATGCAGGCCGCATCCATATTGGCAAAAAGAGGATTTTACCAACATTTTTATATTTATTTCAGAATATCCCTGTGTTTTTGACTAAGGCGTTTTTTGAATGAATTGATTTTGAGCGAACAGAAAGGTTGGGTAATGTATTTTGAGTCAATATGGGCAGAAGTCAGGAAAAGGATTGGAGCAGTTACTCTATTGGGGATATCCTATAGGCCCCGAGGTAGCAGCAGAGATACCGAGTTTGTTGAGTGTTTACGTGAGCGATTCCTGTCATAGTATGTCGAAAGGCCAACTAGGGGGAATGTCTTACTAGATCTAGTATTAGGTAACGAGCCGGGTCAGGTCACAGATCTCTCAGTGTGTGAGCATCTGGGGGACAGTGATCACCGCTCCCTGGCCTTTATCATTATCATGGAAAAGGACAGAATCAGAAAGGACAGGACATTTTTTAATTGGGGAAGGGAAAAATATGAGGTTATAAGGCTAGAACTTGCGGGTGTGATTTGGGATGATGTTTTTGCAGGGAAATGTACTAAGGACATGTGGTCGATGTTTAAGGATCACTTGCAGGATGTTAGGGATAAATTTGTCCCGGGGAGGAAGATAAACCATGGCAGGGTGAAGGAACCATGGATGACAAGTGAGATGGAAAATCTTGTCAGGTGGAAGAAGGCAACATAAGTGAGGTTTAGGAAGCAAGGATCAGTTGGGTTTATTGAGGAATATAGGGTAGCAAGAAGTAAGCTTAAGAAGATGATGAGAAGAGCATTAAGGGGGCATGAGAAGGTCTTGGCGAGTAGAGTAAGCGAAAACCCCAAGGCATTCTTCAATTATGTGAAGAACGAAGGATGACAGGAGTGAAGGTAGGACCGATTGAAGATAAGGATAGGAAGATGTGCCTGGAGGCTGTAGAAGTAAGCGAGGTCATCAATGAATACTTCTCTTCATTATTCACCAATGAGAGGGAACTTGATGTCGGTGAGGACAATATGAGTGAGGTTGATGTTCTGGAGCATGTTGATATTAAGAGAGAGGAGGTGTGTGAGTTGTTAATTTAGATTAGGACGGATAAGTTCCCTGATTCTGACGGAATGCTCCCCAGGCTGCCCCATGAAGTGTGGGAAGGGATTGCTGAGCCTCTGGCTAGGATCGTTATGTCCCCGCTGTTCACGGGAATAGTACCGGAAGATTGGAGGGAGGAGGATGTTGTCCCCTTGTTCAAAAATGTTTAAGGGATAGTCTGGGTAATTATAGACCAGTGAGCCTTACGTCTGTGGTGGGAAAGCTGTTGAAACAGATTCTTAGAGATAGGATCTATGGGCATTTAGAGAATCAAGGTCTGATTAGGAACAGTCAGCATAACTTTGTGAAGGGCAAATCGTATCTAACAAGCCTGATAGAGTTTCTGAGGAGGTGACCAGGCGTATAGATGAGGGTAGTGCAGTGGATGTGAATTACATGGACTATAAATGCATTTGACTAGGTTCCACACGGTAGGCTAATTTAGAAAGCCGGAAGTCATGGGATCCAGGGAAGTTTGGCCAGGAGGATTCAGAATTGGCTTGCCTGCAGAAGGCAGAGGGTCGTGGTGGAGGGAGTACATTAAGACTAGAGGGTTGTAACTAGTGGTGTCCCACAAGGATCTGTTCTGGGACCTGTACTTATCGTGATTTTTATTAACGACCTGGATGTGGGGGTAAAAGTGTGAGTTGGCAAGTTTGAAGACGACACAAAGTTGGTGGTGTTGTAGATAGTATAGAAGATTGTCGAAGATTGCTGAGACATTGATGGGATGCAGAAGTGGGCTGCGAAATGGCAGACGGAGTTCAACCTGGAGAAGTGTGAGGTGGTACACTTTGGAAAGACAAACTCCACGGCAGAGTACAAATAAATGGTAGGATACATGGTAGTGTGGAGGAGCAGAGGGATCTGGGGGTACATGTCCCCATATCCCTGAAAGTTGCATCACGCATAGGGTAGTTAAGAAAGCTTATGGGGTATCAGCTTTCATAAGTTGAGGGATGGAGTTTAAGAGTCGCGATGTAATGATGCAGCTCTATAAAACTCTGGTTAGGCCACAGTTGGAGTATTGTGTCCAGTTCTGGTCGCCTCTCTATAGGAAGGATATGGAAGCACTGGAAAGAGTACAGAGGAGATTTACCAGGATGCTGCCTGGTTTAGACAGTATGGATTATGATCACAGATTAAGGGAGCTAGGGCTTTATTCTTTGGAGAGAAGGAGGATGAGCGGAGACATGACAGAGGCATACAAGATATTAAGAGGAATAGATAGAGCGGACAGCCAGCGCCACTTCCGCAAGGTACCACTGCTCATTACAAGAGGACATGGCTTTAAGGTAAGGGGATGGAAGTTCAAGGGGGATATTAGAGGAAGATTTTTTATTCAGAGAGTGGTTGGTGCGTAGAATGCACTGCCTGAGTCAGTGGTGGAGGCAGATACACTAGTGAAGTTTAAGAAACTACTAGACAGGTATATGGAGGAATTTAAGTTAGGGGTTATATGGGAGACAGGGTTTGAGGGTCGGCACAACATTGTGGGCCGAAGACCCTGTAATGTGCTGTACTGTTCTATGTTCTGTGTAATCTCTATATTGGAAGCTGCTCTGGCCATACAGTTAACTAAAGTTGCTAATTTACATTTATACCCTGTGATTATGTATTCTTTACAAATTTTGCTCTAGTTCCGTTTTTTTATCTTTAATAATTTAAACTTGGTAGTTTAATTTATCGAAAACATTTTAAGCCTTCTTTGAGTGAACCATTGAGTGAACCGAGTAAAGGTGTTACTTCTTTTTTGGAGCTATCTAAAGAAGATAGACTGATGTATTTTGAACAATTTGTTGATAAGTACTCTCTTTCATATTCACAATTCTTACAATACCTTCAAGTTAGACATTTCTTACAAAATATTTAAGTAATTCTCCTTTTATATTAGATGCTGACCTGTTAGATACAATTATGAGTCTGAACCTTTTGATGAAGGGTTCGATTTGAAGAATTTATAATTTATTATTACAATGGGATAAGCGGTTTTTATTAAGAATAAATAAGGTTGGTAAAAGGAACTTAATTTGGCTTTTATAACGGAGGACTGAGTGCGGAACTGGAAGTTGTTTAACTCTTCCTCGATTTGTGCTAGCCATTCAATGGTTCAATTTAAAATTGTATATCGTTACTATTTGATGAAGGAGAGATTGTCTAAAATCTTTCCTAATGTTGCTGGTTATTGTGACGGATGTAAAACTGAGACAGCTCCACTGACACACATGTTTTGGACTTATTCTAAACTGAAACATTTTTGGAAGTCATATTTTCTACAATTTCTAAAGCACATAAAATTATTTTAAAACCTGACAAGTTAACTGTGCTCTTTGGAATAATACCTCAAAATATCCGTGACATTTCATTGTCTGACTAACATGTTATTGCGTTTGTTACATTGATAGCTAGAAGGACCATTCTGTTGAAGTGGAAGGATACCTCGGCTTCCACTCTGTCACGGTGGTTCTCTCAAATCATGTTAAGTCTTAGTTTGGAGAAAATTAGAAGCTGAACCTTCGAACCTATGTCTGATTTTGGGAAAAGATTGGGTTCACTTGCTCGTTATTACCATTTCAGTTAATTGACGGATTTCCTCCACGCTCTAATTGTAAATCATGGTATGTATGCAGGTATGTATGTATGTATATATGTATGTATGTATGTATTTATCTATCTGTCTATTTATTTATATATATTCATTTATTTATTTATTTTGCTGGCGGTTTGAAGCTTTTTGTATGGGGCATGACTCCGAAGATTTGTCTCTGTCTCGGAACGAGATGATAGCAGAGCAGAGTAGAGGCCCTGAGGTTTTCGAATTAAAGGAACAAGCTGTTCCGTATCGTGAAATTGATAAGGAGCCAGTACGATATTATTTTGAGAAAGGAGTATTCATATGGATGTGGAGATCGCCTGTAATTCCTGCAAGTGACGAATGGAAGGTTGCTCACCAGCGGGTTGTTCCTAAATTTTATCCAAATGAGATTTTAACTTTAGTCCGTAGTATGCACCTGGGTGGACATCAAGGGGTGAAGAAAACTGTGAACAAGGTTTTTAAACATGTTTTACTGGTCTTGTTTTAGAAAAGATGCGGCGATGTTTTGCAGAACGTGTCATACTTGCCAAACTGTGGGTAAACATATTCAAGTTACTCCAGTGGCCCCACTGCAACCTATTCCCGCATTCGGTGAACCATTTTCCAAAATTATTATAGATTATGTACGTCCATTACCAAAAACAAAAACTGGCCGTCAATACTCCCTGGCCATCATGTGCACTGTGTCTTGGTGTCCAGAGGCAGTACGATTTAGGAATATAACGACTAAAACTGTAACAAAGACTCTTATAAAATGATTTACTTATTTAGGGATGACGAAGGAAATACAATCTGATCAAGGTCGTAATTTTATGTCTGGATTGTTTCAGCAGATAGTTTATAAACAGAGAGCTAAGCAGAATACCTCTTCTGCATACCATCCAGAATCGCAAGGAGCCTTGGAGAGGTTTCGTGCTACCTTCAAGACTATGATGAGAACTTCTTGTGTGGAAAGTGAAAATGATTGGGATGAGGACATATTTGCATTCTTATATTTGCAGTACGGGAGTTTGTGCAGGAATCATTAGGTTTTAGTCCATTTGAACTTGTGTTTGGTTTTAGAGTTAGAGGAACTTTGGCCTTATTAAAAGAAGGACGGATAAATAAAGAGGTACACACTAATTTGTTGGATTATGTTTTAAAATTTGAGGATAGATTACATAAAGCTTATGGCTTAGCCAGGAAAAAATTAAAATCGGCTCAGAAGAAAATGAAAACGTGGTATGTTACAGACGCAACGATGAGGTAATTTAAGCCTGGAGATAAGGTGTTGGTTCTTTTCCCAGTGCGATCGAATCCTTTACAAGCTAAATGTCATGGTCCTCATGAAATTTGGATTACGTGATAAAAACTCCAGATCGATGAAGGCCAACACAACTTTGCCATATAAATATGATAAAACGATATTACAAACGCTTGTATGAAAAACAGTCTGCTACTATGACTGTTGTGGTCAAAAATAATGAGTCTGATCTCACTTGGAACTTAAAGGATGATTCTTCTGAAACTCATTCTAAACACAATATTATTTCGGCTATATTACCAAACTCAACATTCTGGAAAATATTGATGAGAAATTAGCTGAATTACAGCCAGAACAGGAGCAACATATGAAACATTTTTTTTTAAATATAAGAATTCATTTCCAAACATTCCTAGAAGAACCACGGTAGATTCACATGATGTAGAACTTGGAGATGCCAAACCCGTTATGCAACATCGATACAGGATGAACATGGAAAAATGTGAACTTTCTGAGAATGATGTTAAGTATATGTCAGAGAATAGTATTATTAGAACTTCTAAATTCGAATTGTAGTTCAACTTGTGTCATGGTGTATAAGTCAGACGGTAGCATTCGGTTTGTACTGACCTCAAGAAAGTGAATGCTGTAACGAAAACAGATGCGTATCCAATCCCTAGAGTGGATGATTGTATAGATTAAGTTGGAAAAGCAATTTTCCTTACAAAGATTTATTTATTAAAAGGATATTGGTGTGTTCCTTTGACGGATAGAGGTAAAGAGGTTTCAACATTTGTAAACCTGTCTGGGTTATATGAATATGATCTTCTTCCATTTGGGATGGAGAAAGTCCCACATACTTTCCAGCGGATGATTAACGCTGTGATTCATGGGTTAAAAGTTATAGATGCCTATATTGATAATTTACTTACAGTAAATTATATTTGGGAATCACATATTACTGCCCTGGAGAAACTATATGAAAGGCTTTCAAAGTTAACTTAACTATTAATTTAGCTAAAAGTAAATTTGGTCATGACACTGTGACTTCCCAACTTACTTACTTTATTTTCACCAAACAGTTGAGACTCGAGCGTACACAGCGATATTTGATTCTGCGCTTCGCAGAATCGCAGTGAAGATTTGCCGACATCCGTGGACCCGAAGGATCGAGCAAAGTTGGTGTCGTCGGCGGTAATACAGGATCGATCTTGTTGGATCTTCGCATCCCAGATAGACCCTGCATTTCTGAATGCAGAAAGGGTTGGGCCCAGCGTTATTCGCCAAGGAAAAGGTTAGTTCCTTTAGGCCGTTTATATTTCCTTTGTCGTAAATCCTTCGAGCAAGGCATATTTTCGGCTGGCATCAGCAGAAGTCACGTCGTCGAGGAATTCGTTACTTCTGGAATGTCTCTCCGAATTGACTGTAACAAAATTTGGACTTTCGCATTTACCACTTTTAAGAACTGTGTTCGCATTTATCACTTTAAGAACTTTTCGAGTTGCCATATAGCAGTTAAATTCTGGTTAAGTTCGTCGTTTATTTACTTTTCATTCGTTGTTGAGTGGAGTTTAAATAAATGTTTCTTTGTGTAGAAAAAAAACCTGTCTCAATTCTATATTCATTATTCCGTATCATAAGAGCAGCAACTTTTACAGATTTCACATCTTTCTTGATTAATTACTAATCAACAAACTGATTTGCCCTACCCTGATATTTTTACCCAGTATTTTTTTTTAATTTTGAACTGCAATTCAGTACTTCAACTACATCTGAGCCATGCACGCGCGCATATACACACACACACACACACACACACACACACACACACACACACACACACACACACACACACACACACACACACACACACACGGAAAGGGGAGGGGGAGGGAGAGATAGAATGTCAATATGTTTTCTTCTAATCTCTGGTACAGTGTGAGTGTGTGGGATTCATTCAGTACCTGTCAGTCTCTGGTGCAGTGTGAGAGTGTCGGGTTCATTCTGTCCCTGTCAGTCTCTGGTACAGCGTGAACTTCCGGGTTCATACATGTTTTGTGCTTTGTTCTTTAACTCTGGAGTTGAATCGTCATATATAATTATCTCCATTTTTGATTAAACCACATTTTCCACAATTATATTAAGCTAATGTAATTAGCTGATGCTTAAATTTAGTCTACGGAGTGACACTTTGGATAAAGTTGATTATGTTGGATTAGTACATTAAAAGACATCGAGTTAAGAACGGGACCATCGGCTCACAATGTCTTTGAGCACATTATTAATTTGCACGATCGGATTTTATTGAATTCTTCCAGTGGACATGAGCAAAGTGACACTGTGCTGGAGTGAAAAAGGAACTTGCAGGCTGTGAATATAGATCAATTCTTTATCCACTGCAATAACAGAAGGCAGATTAAAGTGGTGATCCCTCCGACTAATTGTAATGTCTCTGTCGTATGTCCGTGTGGTGCAAAGATCAGGAATGTACACAGTGCTTCAGGTTTGGCCAGAGTTGTGCTTCGTTAGTCTAGCAGAGCTCCTTGCTCTGGCATTTAGTACCTTCACGCAATGTAGTCTGTCCCCATCGTGTTTTAACTGACCGATCAAACTGAACGCCTATATCCGAAGTCTGCCTTCATGCTTTGCACGGCCCCTCTGGCCTTCTTTCTTTCTTCACATTCCACCATTTGTAATGCATCCCGTGGCCTTGCTTGCATTCTCGGCCTGCATCACCCCACTTCCCCATAGACCTGTAACAGAAGGGCATCCTATTATCCATTCATGAATCTTTAAAATCTCAAACTTCACTTTTACCTTCTTCTGTTCCAGGAAAATAAAGCTATACAACACGAAGCCTATTACAATATTAATTCATATCTTAACCGGAATGGTCTGGCAATATTTGTAAATATTTGAGAATTTCAGCCCGTGTCCATCATGCTGTATAAGATGGGGGTTGCAGCGATGCTGAATTGTGACCTTGTATATGACGAGTCGGCGGATTCTGCGAATTCCAATGACCAGAGGTTAAGGGACACTGTGATCAGCAAAGCAGTGAGCTCTTGTCATTTGTACATGCTGCCTGCAAGATCTGAACTCCTAGTGCCAATGTAACATGATCCCTCGGGACTCTCCACGACCAAGGTGCGGTTCCACATTGGAATGATCTGGAATTAGTTTTAATTACAGTTCCACTCAGACTTCCTCCCTGGTCTCAGGAAAGACACAATTGCAGAACCGCACTCTGGGTGTAATCGCTTTTCCAGTGAAACATTCGCACCCATCTGCAGTGATGCAACTGTACCAGTCCCTGGATCGCTGAGTGATGTTCCTGGAATCTGGTACTGATTCTGCCTGATCTCATCCAAATGCAAAATGTGCATGCTACCCCTGAAGTCGGGAATCTGTCTTAGAAGGACATAACTGTCGTGGATATGTCCCTGAACCTGACCACGGCAACTTCCCTGTCTCCCATCGCCTCTTTCCTCCTGCTGCCACCCATATACATATTATCTAGTGGCCAATCAATGTATCATCCAGCGTACCTTTGGTCTATGGAAGAAAACCAATGCAGTCACCCTTTCTTCCCGCCATCCTGTGACCTGCTTTCTGAGTTCTTCAATGTCAGAACATCACAAATTTAGGCGAGGTCCCCAGACAGCACGAATCCACTTACATTATCGGTGACTTTTGCCTGTACTCGATTCTTCGAAATTCTTAAGTTCAACACAAGGCTAGGAAATCCTAGTGGTCACCTGTGGCCATTCCCCTCAGCAACAAGTAAACCACTTCGGATGTGGTTGTGAACCAACAGGCCACTGTAGCCGAAGTGGCACTGTGACTGGCTCTGGGGAACTGCAGAACGAAAAGAGACTCAGTGTGGTAGTGATAGCTGACTCGGTATTTAATAGGGACAGACAGGAGATACCGTGGTAACAAAAGAGACAGCAGGAAGGTGTTTTGCCTCCGGGTGCTAGCGTCTAAGGTGTATAGGTGCAGTTTCAGGATATTGCCAAGGGAAAAAGAGAATAGCCAAATGACCAGGTGCAAAATGGCACCGATGACATTGTCAAAAATGGGAAGATATCCACACTTATACAGAGTTAGAAAAGAAGCTGAATACAACGACCTCCCAGGTAGTAATCTGTAGATTACTCACGGTGCCACAGGCTAGTGCAGTTAGGAATGGGGCGATAACACAGAGTAATGAGTGGCTGAGGAGACGGTGCAGGCTAGCAGGGTATCAAATTCTTGAAGCATTGGAACCTTTATTGGGGAAGGTGTGACTTTTATAAGAGGGAAGAGTTGCAACTGAACTGGAGGAGAACCAATATCCTGGCTGGAAAGTATGAGAATGCTGGGCTGCTGGGTCGCATTAAGGTGTTTTTAAGGTGATGCAGGTGGCAGGGAAGTGGAAGACCCGATAAAAATGTGAAGATTTGTCAGGGAGGAAGATGTCATTGAAGGTACTGATAGGGAAAATCTAATTAAAAAGTATGATGTGTCTGAGAGTTTGATGTCTGTTTATTTTAATACTAGGATACTACGGTGAATAAGATAAACAGAGCACGGCTCAGTACACAGAACGCCAATGTTGTTTGAGAGATGGTAGAATGGGTGATTAATGTACCAGATTTTTGAAGATTTTGAAAACTAAGAAAGGAGGTAAAAGAGGAGGCAGTTGCACGACCAATCATGGACAATATCACAGCTGCACTCATGAGGTACATAAAGGAGGGGTCAGACACTGAGTCGAAATAGGTAGAACTCAAGAATAGTAAGAGTGTAATCAAATTGAAAGGATGGCACTACAGAAACCAATAGCCACCGTGACATTGAAGGACAGGTGTGTATTCAGATTAACGGAATGTGGAAAAATAAAAGGTTTGCTTTAATGGTGGGACGCGGAGTGGTTCCAATTTCCCTAATATAAAATGGTCCCCTCTTAGTGTCAGGGATTTAAATGGGGCAAAATTTGTTCAGTGTATCCAGGAAGATTTCTTAATTCAATATGTTTACAAACCAATGAAAGGATGAGCCGTTCTCGACCTGCTATTTGTTAATGAGCCTGTAACCCTCCAATGGTGAAATGTTCGGGGTCACAGCTGCTTAGCTTTCAGGATAGGTATAGATAAGGATAGATCCTTCTCGAGAGTTTTAAATTGGGGTAGGCAGGAACTAAGATGAGATAATTGGGAGCACCTTTCCTCTAGCAAAAATGGTTTTTAATGAACAGTTGCGCCGAGTACAGGAAAGGTATGCTCCTGTTAGAAAAAAGTACAGGGAATGAAACAAACAGAACCTTGGATGTCCAGGCAGGTAATGAATGTAGACGAAGGTAAAAGGAAAAGCACATAAAGAGATGAAAATAAAGATCAAATGAAGCACATCACCAGCATAATGAAACGATAAAAGAAGTATAGAATTGAATCAGGAACGCCATGTGGAGCCATGGAAAGTCTTTGACAAATAGGATTAAAGTGAAGCCCAAGGTATTCTAAACGTACATTAAGAACAAGATGATAACTACGGAGAGGGTAGGATCACTGAAGTAAAGGGAGTACATTTGCTTTGATACGGAGAATGTGAGTGAGATACATAATGCGTAATTTTCATCATTATTTACAAAGGAAGGTGATATGGATGACCGGGAGATCAGTGTTGACAGTATGAATAAGTTCGGCGTTTAGATGTCAACATGGAGGTAGTGTAGGGCCTTCTAATGAGTACTAAGGTGGATAAGTGTCCAGGCCTGTTGCGATTTACCGCAGGTTATTGAAGGAAGCGAGAGACAGAACTTGTGGGCTCTTGGATAGTATCCTTGTAACCTCCATATGCACAGCTGAGGTCCGGTAGAGCAAGCAAATGTCTAATGTTGTCTTTTGCTTACGAAAGGAACTGGGGAAATTCAGGGAACTATAGACTGTTGAGTTTCGCGTCAGTTGTAGGGAAGGTGCTGGAGAAAATCCGTAAGGATAGGATATATGAACATTTCAAAACCCGTGGCTTAATTGGGGAGAGCCAATATGGTTTTGTGCATGGCAGGTCGTGCACTGTCAACTTGATTGAGTTTATCAACATGGGGATGACAGGGATTGATGAGGGTAGCTCAGACTATACGGATTTTATTATGGTGTTTGACAAAGTTCATCATGGAAGTCGCATCCAGAAGATTACGCTGTATCGGGTCTGCGGCTAATTGACTGCTTAGATTCAGAACGGGCCTGTGCACAGAAGTGAGAGGGCAGTGAATGAAGCGAATTATTGGAGCTGGAGGTCTTTTATTAGTGGACTATGCTGCGACATCTGCTGTTTCGGCTCTATATAAATAGAAATATATATATATATTTTGTTGGTTAGTACATTTATCGATGACACCGAAATGGGTGGAGATCTGTGTAGTGTGAAGAATGGCAAAGAGTACAGCATGATATAGTTCAGTTTTAGTTCAGTTGAAGGTATGGGATTGGAAATGGCTGATAGAATTGTAGTCAGGTAAATGTGAGGACACATCGAGAGAGCACATGCAAGGATGCAGTCCTCTATTAACGCAAGATCCTTAACAGTGTTGCTGAGCAGAAAGATCTTGGGATCCAGTTCCCTACCTCCTTTAAAGTGGCAACACAGTCTGATTCTTGTCTTTGACATGAAAATCAGTCTTCAGTCAATTTTAGCACACGTCCTCCATCAATGTGTCTGGCCTTCTGCACCAGCCTTTCATGGGATACCTGTCCCTACACCTTCACTCTTACCACCATTCCGGGCCCCTAACAGACCTTCCAGGTGAGGCAACCTGTGAGTCTGTTGGGAGCATCCAGTGCTCCCGGTGCGGCCTCTTCTAAATCGGCGAGACCCAACAGAGATTGCGGGACCGATTCGCCGAGCACTTCCGCTCCGTCCGCCGCAACAAACAGGATCCACCCACTTCAACTCTGCTTCACATTCTCCTTCGGATATATCAATACATGGCCTCCTCTGCTGCAATGATGAGGCCAAACTCAGATTGGAGGAGCAACACCTCATACACCGTTTGGGTAGTCTGCAGACCGTTGGTATGAACATTGAATTCTCCAAGTTCCATTAATTCCCTCCAACTCTCTTCCCCCATCCCAGTTTCACTCTGTCTCCTCCTCCAGCTGTCAATCACCTCCCTCGTTGTTCCACATCCTTCTACTACCAATAGGGCTTTTCCTTACATCCCTTCTTCACCTTTCCTGTCTACCCCCTCCCTGCTTCTCCTCCGCCACCCATTGATCGTTCCTCTTATTGGTCTTTCAACTGGCACCTACCAGCCTTCCCCTTCCCTCCTTCCCCCTTCTTTATAGAGTCGCTTCCCCCTCCCTTTTCAGTTCTGACGAAGGGTCTCGGCCCGAAAAGTTGACTACTCTTTTCCACGGATGCTGCCCGAACTGCTGAGTTCCTCCAGCCTGTTGTACGTGTTGCTTTCATGGGACACATTGACGATGTCTTCTGAAAATGTAAAAACACCACAGCTACAGGTTATCTTCAATCAACACTGCTGGTAGCATCGTAGAAGAGTTCAATTAGGCTTGTCAAGCATGAGATATCTTTCACCAAACTATGTTGATTTGGTTTTAGGCCATTATGCTTTCTCAATTTTTGCTACTTCTGCACTAATCTCAGATGCCAGCATTTTGCTAGCAGCAGATGTGAAATGAACAGGTTGTCAGTTAACTCATTTTTGTCTTCCAACCCTGAACAATTAAGTGACATTGTGACTTTCCATTTCAATGGGACCTCACTGGGACATGGTGTATTTTGACCAACTTCAACGTCTTCAGTTTTGTTGCAGACAGTTCCTTTCAACAATGCATCCCCCCACCCCCGACTCCTACGGACTGCAATATGTTGGGACCTGATTATGTTTGCATTTCGTTCCATGAGATTTTATGTTCTGATGTACGACACGGGACCAGGACTATCAGCCCAAAATGCGGTGCTGGAGTAATTAACTAAGTAAAAGCTCAACCAAGCTCATTCCTTCTTGCCTACTCAATGCCCATATCCCTCCTCTCTCCGCAAATCCGTGTGCATATCTAAGACCCTCTTAACCACCGCTAATTATGATTGTCTCCACCAACATGCCTGGCAACAGATTAGAATCATCTACCACTCCCTGTCTGCGGCAAAAGCACCTCGTGATCATCGCCCTGTTGCGTTAAATGTATGCCCTTCATTATTGGTGATTTCTATCCTGGAAAAAAAAGTACCTGATGTTTATCCATGCTTTTCAAAATTACAACCTTCCATCACATCTACACTCACCACTGCTCCAGAGAAAACAGCACAAGTTTATCCAACTTTTCACAGAGTACATGACTTCTATTCTGATAAGCATATTTGTAAACCTCATCTGAACACTTCCAAACACCCTATATTGCTCCTCCAGTGGAGGGACCTTATTTGAATGCAAAATCCCAATCGGCCGAAGCAGTTTTACAAAGCTACATCAAGAGTGCATCAATACTCAGTGTCTTGACTAGTTGAAACATAGAAACAGAGTAAACCTACAGCACAATAGAGGCATTTCGGGAAACAAAGCTGTGCTGAACATGTCCGAACATTAGAAATTGCAAAGACTAATACCCATAGCCCTCTATATTTTAAAGCTAAATGTACCTATCCAGGAGTCTCTTAACATACCCTATCTCATTCGCCTCCACCACTGTCGCCGGCAGCCGATTCCATGCACTCACCACTAACTGCGTATAAAAAATAATAATCCGAGAACAACTCTGTGCCTACGTCCAAGCTCCTTAAATATGCGCCCTCTCACGCTAGCCATATCAGCCCTTGGAAAAAGCCTCTTACTATCCTCACGATCAATGCCTGTCATCATCTTATACATCTCAATCAGGTGATCACCTAACCTCCGTCGCTCCAAGGAGAAAAGGCTGAGTTTATTCAATGCATTCTTATAAGACGTTCTCCCTAATCCAGGCAACATCCTTGTAAATCTTCTCACCACCCTTTTTTTATGCTATGCACTTTGTTCCTGTAGTGAGTCGACCAGTACCCTGGGGTCCGACCAGGGGCTTATATAGCTGTAGCATTATCAAGAGTTTTACCATTAATACGATATTCTGCATCATATTTGGCCTAACAAAATTAACCACCTCACACTTAATCTGTGTTAAACTCCTACTGTCGCTTCTCAGCTCAGTTTGCACCCTATCAATGTTCAGCTGTAACATCTCACAGCCCTCCACCCTATTCACAACACCCCCAACCTTTTTGTTATTAGAAAATTTACTAATCCATCCCTCAACTTCCACATCCAAGACATATATATAATCACGAAGGGTAGGAGTCCCAGAATAGATTCCTGAGGCACACCTCTGGTCACCGACGTTCATGCAGAATATGACCCGTCTACAACCACTCCTCGCCTTATGTATGCAAGCCAGTTCTGGATCCACAAAGCAATGTTCCCTTGGATTCCAGGCCTCCTTACTTTCGTAGTAAGCCTTGCATAGGATACTTATCAAATGCGTTGCTGAAAACAATATACACTACATCTACTGCTCTAGATTCATCAATGTGATTAGCCATATCCTCAGAAAAATTCACTCAGGCTGGTAAGGCACGACCTGCCTTTGGCAAAGCCATGCTGACTATTCCTATTCATATGACGCTTCTCTAAATGTTCATACACCCTATTTCTTAGGATCTTCTCCATCTACTTACCAACCACTGTAGTACAACTTACTGGTCTATAATTTCCTGGGCTTACTCTACTCCCTTTCCTGAATAGGGGAACAACATCTGTCACCTTGTAATCCTCAGGAACCTCTCCTGTCCCCATTGATGATGCATTGATCATCGCCAGAGGCCCAGCAATCTCCTCCTTCGCCTCCCACAGTAGCCTGTGGTACATCTTGTTAGGTACCGGTGAGTTATCCAACTTGATTCTTTCCAAAAGTTCCATTAGATCCTGTTCATTAATATCTACATGTCTAACCTTAATTCATCCCTAGAATCGTAAATACTCTTTTCCGGAGTGTAAGGTATCCTTACAATTGCCAAGATCCTTCTCCGTAGGTAATAAAGGCAAAAATCCACACTTCTTCGTAGCAGCATATCAATTTGTGTGATTTTCAGGCAGTTATGAACTTTGATTCATCGATCGTGTTTTACCAGAATAAATATACTTTTATGTTTGATCTCCCAAAGTGCAACGCCTCACCTCAGACCTTGTTAAACTCAATATTCGCTTTTTCTACCCAAAACTGCCTTTTCGCTGTTCGTTTTAGGTTTTGCATATCTTTTCTGCTGGTTCCTGAATAGTTTCCAGGCCTCTGCGCTTCAGTCATCTCTGCTCACTTAGTTTACAGTAGATTCTGTTGAAACTGATATTTTTCTTGACCTCATTTCTTGATCACAGATGATTCACCTTTCCCCTAAATTACGCTGTGTTATTGGGATCAATGTCTGTTAATTATTATGATTCAGCTGCTTAAACATTGCCCACTGCTCATCCACTGACCTGTTCCTAAGCCCACTTACATTGTCCGTCCCAGACAACTCCAGCTTCACACCGATGTAACTGTCTTTATTTAGGTTGAGTGCATTGGTTCTGGACCTGGGTGTTCACCCTCAAACTGTATCCGCAATTCTGCAATGCTGTGTTCGCTTCCTCCTCGGCATACGTCACCATAAGTTGTTTTATTAATTGCACAAACTCATTGGAAAAGCAACGTTTAAAATGGTCTGTTCGACGATAGGTTTTGTAAAACACCGCGAGAAGAGACATTCCCTTAACTCTTCACATGTTCCTATTCACCAGCACCTTGACAGTTTGATTAATTTAATCAATGCACAGATTAAATTACCCATGGGAAACATAGTAGCCCTTGCACGTCTGTTTGATATTCCCCATTCATGCTTTGTCCCATTGACAGGGAACACCTGGGGATCTGGAGACCACTCGCACCCAGGACTCCTTTTCTCTGTCTCTCATTATTTCGACACAATCCCTTTCCTCAGCACTCCCCATATATCTGTATCTACCCCTCTCCACCAGGCAATGACAAGTACAGCCGCCTTCTTTCCCTTTTGCCGAATATTCAATATTCCAGAATACTGAGTTCCCAGACCGTCACCCTACAACCTTCTCCCTGCAGTAACTGTCAGATCAAGCACTGTTGTTACTATTTGTGCTGTGCACTTCACTATCCTATTAGAAATGCCCCTGTGTTCAGATAAGGAGCCATAAGCTTTGAAATTTTTACACTTTTTTGTTTACCTTCGTTCACGTTCTGGCATCAGATCTGCTGATATTCTACACCTTCCTACTGCTTTGATTTTTTTTTCCCATCAGTCACTTGTGGAACACAGAGCAGCACAGGAACAGGGCTTTCAGTTCAGGATTACTGCACCGACGGTGAAGTCAAATTAAACTACAAACAGACCAAGATATCGGAGTCATATAAAGAGGTGAGTTTTGGGATGCTGTTCTTTTGTTTGGCTCACTAAAAGAGGCACAGATGGGTATTGTCTGTTGATAACTTGAATGGATAACTAACTGGCAGAAGCCAATATATATATTGGAGTCAAACGTAGAAGACATTTTTGGAATGGTCTATGCCGAAGTGAAGAACTGAAGTTTGCCTTAACGGGGCAGTGGTTGCGATGTTCTGTTAGGTACCCTATTTCATTATTGGGCAGGTAGAACAGTAGGAATGGATCCGTGAGATCTGCTGTGCTCCTTTAGCAGGATGTTAGAAGCAAGGAGATATCATGTATTCTTGATGGCTACACTTGACAAAACTTCATCTGGCTGTATTTCCTTACAGATAACATTGGGGAACGAGAGTTGGATGACCTTTAGGCCATTAAGTAGACTGAAGGGTAATAGATAAGAGTTACAAGGAGTGTCATACCCACATTGTAGGACACAGCTATCTGCGTGGCTATTTAGAGAGGGAAAGGGAATATGAAGTACTCAGCAACAGAAATGATTACTTTAGCTGACCTTTTGATTATTAACTTAATTGGTTCGAGACAGCATTTTGGGCCAAAGGGCCGGTTCATGTGTTGTACTGTTCTAAATGCTATTTATTTGAAAAACGTGGTTAAATGAGGAGTAAGACTGGCAGCTCATTGATCTGAGGTTCCAATGATTTAGGCATGATAAAGATAGTTGTTCTAAAGATGCAGGAATGTCAAGAAAGATGTTATGGTATTCTTTAGAGAGGATGTACCGGAGGACTCGTCAATTGCGGTTGGATGGATAGCACAGAGGAATGAAACGGAATGAAAATGTTAATCTCTGTGTGTTAGATGTCTTCTCCCAGTAGTCACTGAGATTCAGAGGACCTAATTGATAGAGCGTCTACATACAGTTGCAGGAAACATAAAGTTGTAAATCTGGTTGATTTTAACTTTCAACAGATTTATTGGGAATTCTATACTGTTGAAGGGTTGAATGGGATAACATTTGTCAAATGTGTTCAGTAAAGTTTCATTCGTCAATATGTTGTCACAACAAGAGAGAAGCAGATACTGGATCACTTCTTAAGGAACAAGACAGGGCAGATGACAGAGTGGGTGTATTCAAGCACTTTGGATATAGTGATCATAATTCAATAAGTTTCAGGATATCTATCGACTGGTTGTTAGATTAGGATTCTAAACTGTAGGAAGGCCAAAGCTAATAATATCAGTAGAGGTATTGCAGGCGTCTATAAACCCCACTCACATGCCGGTGTCAGGCACACAACACGAAAAACACACTCCCTTCATTGGACGGTTCAAAATCCAAAGCACCCTTATCTCTAACCATAACCCAAGCACTGGTTCTACTGAGAGACCATTACGTTTGCAGTGAAACTGTCCCCAGGGTGTTACACCTTGTAATAGGGAGAACAAAACTGTAATCCGTGAATTAATTGCAGCCTCAGCAATAACTTAATTAATTGCAACATATTGTCGGAATTTCTGGACTCAGTACCTAGACTGATAGAGGACAGTGATGAAATGCCTTCTTTACCACCTTGTCTACCTCTGTTACTGCTCTCAACAAACTCTGCACTTGTACTCGAATGTCCTCTAGTCCTGTACACTCCCAAGGGCCCTGCAATTCATAGTATACAACCTACACTAGTTTGTCTTCGCAAGATGTATCAGCTCACACTTACCTGCATCGATATCTATTGCTACTCCTCAGCGCACTTCCATAAAGGATCAGGATCCCCTCCCCTAGAACTGATGATAGCCTTCACGATCAACAATCGCCATAGGCTGTCTGCACAAATTTACAGTCTACATACTCGGGAATCAGTCTACATACACAGTGCATTGCTTCAGGAATCTCCATCGAATCATCATATATACCTGCCACCCTGGCCATTCCTCTTTTTGTCCTTTACCTTCTGGGAAATAAATACAGAATATTCAAAGTAGGGACGACCAGACAAACACACCAGATTCTGAATAGTCTGCAAGTCCTGAGAAATAGACATAAAATGCTGGAAGTTTGGTCAGTCAGGCAGCAACTATGGAGGAGAATAAATAGTTAATGATTTGGGCCAGGACTCTCCATCAGGACCGTGAAGGAAACGGAGCAGATGTAGAATAAGATATGTTGTGTGGGGGAGAAGTTCACACCAGCAGGTAAAACTGGAGAATAAAGATTTTGCTTCCTGAATACTTTTGCGTGTAACCTATTCAATTTGGGGGACTGATCACGCAAATCACCATTAACTTTTGCTATCATGCGCCTTTTTTTTGGTTAATGCATATATTTGTCATTTCAATTCATAATTCAAGTTATTTAAAATGTTCCCATAATATAAACTGAAAAGGTTTCTGTCTTGTCCGGACATACCCGGGCATGCTTAGGCAGAAAAGATGCTATATGTCAGGGCAGGTTTTAGAGCATCACACGCACACCGTTCTGTACATTAGGTTTACGTGTATATCAATTTGTGATCACATTGATGGACATGCTTCATGCACAGAGTTCATTGTGTGTACTCATCGTTATTGTTAAGAGCATTTATGACAGCAAAATGTCTTCTATATTGCAACAGCCACGATACTTTCTATTATATTTGTGACCAGTGTAGGCTTAAACCTCAAAGATGGAGTATGACCTCTTTGTAAGAAAGGCTAAGAGCTCTACTTTGGGTGTGAAACTGATGACCAAAAAAATGTCTGGGATCCCCACATTCTTTGTGCAACATGCACGGTCGATCTTAAAGCTTGGAGCAAAGGAACTCGGAAGTCAATGCCGTTCGCTGTCCTGATTATATAGTGAGAGCAGAAGAATCATATGCCATCCAGCTACTTCTGTATGATCAGTGTGTCTGGTTTCTCTGCTAAAGAATTTCTTTGAATACCCCAATCTTCCTTCAGCCATGAGACCTGTGCTTCTTGACAAAGGTCTTGCAGTACTGAAGCCGCCAGAGACATGGAGTCCAGAGAAGACGGGCAAAGTTGAAGGAGGCAGGAATAGAAAACGACACTGATACTGATCCCGATTTTGAAACCTTTCTGTCGAATGAGCGTCATCTGAGATCTTGATGAAATCCTTCCTATAAATGTGTGGCCAAAATTGTGTACAATACATAATGGTCAGTCTTTGACTTATACAAATTTTTATTAGATGCCAAACCGTGCACTCAATTCCCTGACTAATGAAGACAAATAGGCCAAACACCATCTTCACCATCCTGACAACCTGTGTTGTCACTTTCAGTGAATGGTGTGCCTGTATTCCATGGTCTGTCGGTTCAGCAATACCTACCAACGGATAAGAAGGTACTGTGCAGGTCCTCCCCTCGTTGAAATTCTCTGAATGCAATACCGCATACTTGTCCAAGTTAACACTCATTTGCTGTTCCTTGGTCACCATCCCCAGTTCAACTCAATCCCATTGTTGTCTTACATAATTTCCAGTGCCTACGAAACCATCAATGTTGCTGTCATTGCAAACTTACTGCTCACATACAATGTCAGAGTTGTCAGAAAATCCGTTAACGTAGATAACGAACGACAGTACCCATACCAGTCCTTGTGAATGTCATTGGTCAGAAGCCTGCAACCTGATTAACAAGCTGCCACTCCAACATCTATGTCATTCCACTAAACCAATTTTGAGACGCTGATTTTAGGCAGTGTTCATGGACCGTTTGGAAATCTGATAGTGGAGAGAAAGCTGTTCTTGGAGATTTGATCAACAGGAGACATGGCTGATGTACAGCAGGGGAGGGTGGGGATAGTCTAGCTGTAGTCATTGCATTACTCCTGACGCCTCGTGTTGAACGGCAGGAACAGGATCACAAGGAAGATGAAAGTGAGGATGAGGAGCTGGTACAAGAGGAAAGGTTTGGGTTTCAAACCACTGTGATCTCTGCTGTGGCAGAGACAACAAGGAGGAGTGGACCAAGAGTGAACTAGGCTGGTCAAATTTTCCCACATGCAGATCTGTTAGTGAAATGAAGGAGGATTAAAGTGCTTTCAGCAGAGGGTGGGACACAAAGGAGTGGTGTGAATGTAAACCGAAAAAACTCAGCAGACCGGAGAGGCACGGGTGAGAACAGTCTGAGAGACCAAACTGCATTTGTTTTATTTATTTTAATGCAAAAAGCCTTATGATCTATCTGTAGATCCACCGATCCATCCATTTAAGCATCTATCCTGTAATATAGTAATTTTTATGCTTTGCACTGAATTGATGCCAGAACACAACAAATTCACAACACAGGTCAGTGTTTCGTCATTTTCTACTTTTAATTTCATTTTACGGCATTTTTCATTGCTCTTGGAAATTTCGATCAGTGGAAGTAGATTTTATGCTCCATGAATCGCAGATGGGCGTCAGGGTTTTACAGGTTTCTGTCCTTGAAGTACTGGGGTTCTACTGACGTTTAATGGTGGAGTACAGTGTTGTGTATCTACAGGTCTATGTTCTCACTGCACAATGCTGAGAGTTTTATGATTCTATATGTTTATGATGGATTCGGTGCGGTGAAATTCACTGCCCTTCTAGACCACTGCTGACTGTTTCTGTACAGTGCAGTGAGGGGATCCTCTTTAAATTACTCCAGGGCTCCAGCTTGACCATGCAGCTTGGTTAGACGTGCAGAGGTATATTGCCGTTTCCACAGGGAATGTACAAGTCAGACAGTGCAGTGTCGGTTATTGGTTATGCACAAATGCAAGTGTATCCCATTGGTACAGTTCTGTGTGCGCCCGTATCACTCTCAATGATATAAAACTAGAAAATACGGTGATCGCTTACCAGATGCAGACTGCCCTGCGAGTGTTTCAGTACCTTTTAATATTATTTATATTTTCCAGAATTCACACAGTTAATGGTTAATTCTCACCATATTGTAGAATTGGATGCTGTAACGATCTGTACCTTTACAATAGAGTGTCGACGTTTGTACAGTTCTGTGCCCTTCAAGTACAGTGCGTGTGTCTTTACAGTATGGTATCCATACTTTACAATGTGACCTTGTTCACCTTGCATTTCAAATGTATTGGGTGCAGGAAGGAAAGGCACAAGTAGAGACGGAGACTATTGTTCCTAATATAACAATCCTTTCAGACCCACCCTGCACGTTCCCAAAGATCTGCAGGCTATTTCGCCTGGAGATCCTGTCCAATGCCCTTTTGTGTCAGACTCCCTTCTGGGCAAACGCCCACCTGGCTACTCTCCTCAGGAATTGGGCCTCAATCACCTCGTTTAGTTTCCAATCATTCTCAGGTTCCACTAAATACAAACACCTGCTTTCTATCAGCAAATGCAGTATAAAAATCTGTGACCACAACAAGGTGCCGCCAGTTCGTTGTTCGACTCGTGTACGAGTAACCTTGTTCCATGGTTCTTAGGACTATCAGTTCTAAGTCTAGCATCGTTCCTGAATTCTCTACTAAAACCAAACTCCGGGTAAAGAATCCTTTGGCACCCATCCCACGCTCGCTACGACCCTAACGCCTCCGCTGTCGGCCTCCACGCCCGTGTTCAGCACTTGGGTTCGCTCCACCGCCACGTCTTAGTTATAGAGCGAACTGGCCACGATGAACCCAGCGGACACGGATCCCGGACAACAGGCCCTGGCTAGCCAGGATTATCTATTGGGCACCAACGACCAACTACTTCCGTGGATCACGGAAAACCTTCGGACACTAACCAGGAATGTGCAGAAGGTCAGTGAACAAGCGGACATGGTCTCCGCTTCCTTTCCTCTGTCCCCTCCAAGAACGCCGGCTACACAACCCGCACCTCTCGGGGTGGCTTCGCCCCCCGGAAACAGTAGCAACATCCCCTCGAGAGCCGTGTGTACCCGAGCCTGAACCCTACGCCGGGAACCTAGGTAGTTGCCGGGCCTTCCTGTTACAATGCTCCCTAGTCTTTGAGCTGCAGTCACGTATCTACACTTGAGATTAATCAAAGATTGCTTACATCATGGGGCTGCTACGAAGGGATGCCTTGGCTTGGGCAGCCTCCATATGGGATAACCGACCAGAGGTTTATTCCTCCTACTCCTCCTTTGTCGTGGAAATGCGTAAAGTCTTCAAACAATCCATTTACGGTAAGGAAGCCGCGAAACGGCTGCTTACTCTTCGTCAGGCATCGCGAAGTGTGGCCAAGTAATCAATTGAGTTCCGGACCATAGCCTCAGACTCCGGGAGGAATGACAAGGCCCGACGTGAGGAGTTACGCCAGAGCCTCTCGGATAAGATGGAGGATGAGTTGACCGCGAGGGACGAAACGTGCTGTCTGGACGCACTGACCTCGCGATCCATTCGATTAGCCTATCGACTTCAGGATCGTCAGAGAGAGAGAGAGAAAGAATTGCCTCGCTCCACGGGGAAGCCCACAGTTCACCTTACCAGTCTCAGCCAGCCCCCCTTCCCCAGTCGTTTCCAGTGTGGATCCTGATACGACGGTCCCCACCCGGTTGGGGGAGGAACAGATGCAGCTGGAACGGAACCATCTCTCCCCCGCCGAACGAACTGGGGATTGCTGCTATTGTGGCCAGCCAGGACATTTCCGGGATACCTGCCCTCAGCCGCCAAAAAGGGAGGGCTCACCTGTGAGATACGAAGCTCCGGTGCGCCGAATGATACTCCCTTCAGCACCCCAGATTCGGATGCAGATCGCGGCAACTCTGAATTACCAACAGCAGTCCCTGACCATATCAGCTTTGGTGGATTCCAGTGCTGAGGCAATCTGCTGGACCAAGAGGTAGCCACGCAGGCCGGAATACCTCGCGAGCCGTCACCCTAGAGGCCAGGGACCTGGACGGAAAACTGCTGGCTCGGGTGACCCACTGTCAAGCCCCGGTAGTGCCAGGGTATCCATAGCTGACCCAACACAATGCCCATATCGACTGGTCTACCGGGAGGATAGCCGAATGCAGCCTGTTTTGCCATGCCTACTATTTGCGGTCGGCCCCATCTCCTAGAGAACCTACCGCGACCCCACCTGCTTTGGAACCCCATGAGTTGTCCCGCGTCCCCACAGAGTACCATGACATGGGACAGGTGTTCAGTAAACGGCGGGCCTTTTCCCTGCTTCCGCACCGCCCATATGATTGTGCCATCGACCTTCTCCCCGGGGCCCCGCTACACACCAGTCGCCTTTTTAACCTATCCCGACCGGAGAGAGAGGCCATGGAGAAATATATTAGCAGGTCCATCGCGGCGGGCATCATCAGGCCTTCATCCTCCCCGGAAGGCGCAGGATTATTTTTTGCAGAATAGAAGGACGGAACACTTGGCTCTTCTATCGACTACCGGGGCCTAAATAATAAAACAGTTCAGAAAAGTACCTTCTACCCCTCATTAGTTCGGCATTTGAACCACTGCATGGAGCCACCATCTTCTCAAAGCTGGACCTTCGCAACGTCTACCATTTAGTCCGGATGAGGGAGGGGGACGAATGTAAGACGACCTTCAATACACCTCTGGGCCACTTTGAATTTCTGGTTATGCCTTTAGGCCTCACCAATGCTTCTGCCGTTTTCCAAACCCTGATGAATGACGTACTGAGGGACATCATCAATCGGTTCGTATTAGTTTACCTTGACGATATCCTGATATTTTCTGGCAGCCCCGCAGAACACGTACACCATGTCCGTCAAGTCCTCCGGAGACTGTGGGATAAACAGTTATTTTCAAAGGCGGAATAATGCGAGTTCCAAGTCGTTTCGGTCAGCTTCCCAGGCGATTCCATTGAAAGCGGGCCGGTAAAAGCAGACACCGAGAAGATCCGGGCACTTGAGGAATGGACCAGACCCTCGACACACGACACGCAAACAACTTCAACCATTCCTGGGGTTTGCAAACTTCTACCGCACATACATCAGAGACTGAAGTCAAGTGGCGCCCGCCCCCCCTTAACCAGCTTACCTCGCCTGCCACGCCGGTTTGCTGAGACACCGAAGCGGACTCAGCTTTCACCGACACGAAGAGACGTTTCACCACCGCTCCCATCCTGGTCCACCCGGTCCCATCCCGTCAATTCATCGGTGAGGTGGACGCCTCAGACTCCGGGGTAGGAGCGGTCCTGTCCCAACGAGCAAATTCGGGCGGAAAGCTTCACCCCTGTGCCTTCTACTCTCGCCGACTGCCCCCACCGAGCGGAATTACGACGCGGGGAATCGGGAACTGCTGGCAGGCAAACTAGCACTGGAAGAATGGACGCACTGGTTGGAGGGGAGAGCAGAACACCTGTTTTTGGTGTGGACTAATCAAAAGACCCTGGGGTATATTCAGACCGTCAAACGATTGAACTCCCGCCAGGCCCGTTTGGCATTGTATTTTCTGGATGTTTCAAGTTTACCCTCACGTACCGTCCAGAATCCAAGAACGGGAAGCCGGACGCGCTGTCCCGCCAGCATGACTCCAAGGATGACACTTCCAGTCCCGAGACTATCCTCCGACCATCTCTGTGGTGGCCTCCCTCACTTGGGAGACCGAGGCTAAGGTAAAGAAAGACCAGCGGGACGACCCCGAACCTGGCAATGGACCCGGCGATCGCCTGTACGTGCCCGTCTCCGTCAGGCATCAGGTTCACCAAAGGGGGCACATATCTCGGCTGGCCTGCCACCCGGGAGTGATCGGATCGTGGCTCTCCTGAGGAAGCACTTTACTTGGCCGTCCATGTAAAGAACGGGGAGACACCCGTTCTTATGTCTCGGATTGTTCCATCTGTGCCCGACGAAAGATCTCTCATCAACCACCTGCGGGTCTTCTTCGTCGTCTACCTGCCCCTGATCGTCCCTGGTCAAACTTCGCGCTGAACTTACTCCACCCCCTCCCGCGGAAACACCACTGCCCTCACCGTGGTAGGCCGATTCTCCAAGGCGGCGCACTTTGTGGCCCTCCCTAAACTCCCATCCTCTCAAGAAACCGCAGTTCTTCTCGTCCGCCACGTCTTCCGCCTCCACGGAATCCCCGCGGACATCCTCTCCGTTCGGGGTCCCCAGTTCGTCTCGCAGGTATGGAAGGCCTTCTGTCAAGCCTTAGGTGCATCGGTCAGCCTGTCATCCGGCTTCCACCCCCAGACGAACGGGCAGACGGAACAGGTCAACCAAGTCCTGGAGGCGACGCTACGTTGTGTAACGGCAAACCACCCGTCGACCTGGAGCGATCACCTCCTGTGGGTTGAGTACGCCCACCACTCTCTGGTGAGCTCTGCCACTGGGAGGTCTCTGTTCAAGTGCTCCCTTGGGTACCAACCCCCGCTGTTCTCCGCGCAAGTATAAGAGATGGCGGTACCGTCGGTTCGGGACCATATTGATCGGTGCCTTATTATTTGGGAGGAAACGCGCACGGTCTTACTCAGATCAACAAATCGAAATAAGAAGACAGCCGACCGACACCGGACTCCGGCACCGGAGCACCAACCTATGCAGATGGTGCGGCTTTCCTCCAAGGGCATTCCGCTCAAAAACGAACATAGGAAACTCGCCCCTCGCTTGCTGGGACCATTAAATGTTGAAAGGGTTATCAATCCTACAGCGGTCCGCCTAAAGCTGCCAATGTCCATGCTCATTCACCCAACTTTTCATGTGTCTCAGTAAAAACCAGTTTCCGTCAGACCATTGTATCCCCCAGCTGAGACTTTCCCAGCTGCCCGTATCTTCGACAACCATCCGGCATACATCGTCCGAGGACTACTCGATGCGCTCCGTCGGGGCAGGTGTCTCCAATACCTGGTGGACTGGGAAGGGTACGGTCCAGAACAGCATTCCTGGTCCCCCGCCCCTTCATCCTAGACCTTCCCTCATCCAGGATTTCCTCGGGACCATCCACTTAGGCTTGAAGGATCGCCGGAAGGCTCCAGTTGGGTGGGGGGGGGGAGTAATGTCTTGGTCCCTTCTGGCACCTGGCTATCTTCCTCAGGAATTGGGCCTCAATCACCTCGTTTAGTTCCTAATCATTCCCAGGTTGTGCTAACTACAAACATCTGCTTTCCATCAGCCAATGCAGGATACGAATCCTATGACCGCAACAAGGAGGTACCAGTTCGTTGGTCGACTCGTGTACGAGTAACCTCGTTCCATGGTTCTTAGCACTAACAGTTCTAAGTCTAGCATCGCTCCTGAATTCTCTACTGAAACCAAGACTCGGGGTAAAGACTCCCTTGGCACCCATCCCACGCTCGCTACGACCGTAATCTTCCCCTGTCGGCCTCCACGCCCGTGTTTAGCATTTGAGTTCGTTCCACCGCCACGTCCTTGTTAGATTTGTAGAGATTAAATTACAACATCATGTCCACGTCTTTCCCTGTAATTGACAAACTTGGATATTTCGTACTCCTCACATAACATCACTGTCCCTACATCTATATCCCAGCTCATGATCAAATTAATAATACGGTCAGGCTCCTCCTCCTCCTCTTGCTTTTTATTGAGCACTGGAATAATGAGCAAACACGAGGAAATCTGCAGATGCTGGAAATTCAAGCAACACACACAACATTCTGGTGGAACGCAACAGGCCAGGCGGCATCTATAGGGCGAAGTACTGTCGACGCTTCTAGCCGAGTCCCTTCGTCAGGTCGGTATTTGTTAAAACTCCACCTTCTGAAGGGCGACCCGTTGGGGAATGCTGATGTACGTCACCATAGCCTTAGGCACCATGCATAAATTCCCTCATAAACCGTGGCAGGTCCAAAGTTCACCATCGCAACAGTCTTATTTTGAGTACTTTTACAAAGTGTCTAGAGGTTTTCTTAAATCCTACTGACCAAGCAGCCTTGAGGAGGAATGTGATTAGCTAGAACATATATTGACTGGGTCTCATGAACTGTAAAGGGAATGTGTGGTGTAGACTTTGTTTAGTGTGTTCAGGAAAGTTTCCTTAATTAACGTGGAGAATTCTGAACCAGAGAGACTACGATATGAATCTACTTTTGAAATGAGACAGGACAGGTGACAGAAATGTGTTCAGGGGAATATTTTGTTTCCAGTATCCATAACTCCATTTGGTTCAGGATAACCATGAAGAAGGTTATGACTGGTCCTTGTGTTGCATTTCCCAATCGGAGTATGGCCAACGTTGATAGCATAAGAAGATATCTGGTCGGCTAGCATTGTGGCAGGCTGATTTCCAACAGAGGTGTTTGTCATTATGAATATTAAGAATCTCTATGTTCCGATTAGAATAAGAGGCAGGCATACGGGTTAAGAATATTTTGGTTAACAATGCAGATTCAAGACCTAGTACAGAACAAGGAATAGGTTTATATCATCTACAGTTGGAAGCAAAATGGTGGGGACCCCTGGTTACAAACTCTGTTACTGAGAATGACTTAGTGAGGAGTCGATGAACCGATCTCCAGAAATCATAAAGTTGACGATGAAACTTGCTTTACAACATTTTAGGCAAGATTAGTGTATAATTTTTGTTTTGTAGAATTTTAGAGGGAGAAAAAGGACAGGAGCACCATACAAAAGTCTTGGCACCTCAAATGCTTTGAGCTCTCAGATTTCCTTTACCAAGGTCTCAGACCTTAATCAGCTTGTTAGGGCTGTGGCTTGTCACAGTCATCGTTAGGAAGGGCCAGCTTCGTGCTGGTTGTTGGGAATAAAAGATGACGGCACGGATTTCCATTGTCACGTGTCCAGCAACGATGAATATAGAATTGAGTCAGGATTTATAAACAAATGAACATTTATTAAACTCTGCTCAACAGAAATTAAAAGTAATCAAACGACTGACTTAACCGGAATTTAACTCCATTCCGGCAACTCTGGAGCAGTTCTTAAAGTGGTAAATGCGAACACATTCTTAAAGGGGTATATACGAAAGTCGAATGATTTATAAAGTCATTTAGGAGAGACTTACCTGAAGTAGCGCATTCCTCGACGACGTGACGCTACTGCTGAATCCAGCCGAAATATGCTTTGTCCGAAGGATTCACGACGAAGGAAATGAAAACGGCTTAAAGCAACTGACGTGTTTCTTGGCGAATAACACTGCACAACGCTTTCTGCTCTTCCAGTCAAGGGTTATTTCAGATGCAGGTTACTATTTCCTGAGCAAAGATTCCATAAGATTGATCCTGTTATAAACCGCTGAACGACATCAACCTCACTCTATTCTTCAGGTTCCCATACTTCGGTAAAGTCTTCACTCTCCAATACTTAGACTTTAAAATTAAAACAAAGATCCATCAAACAAAACTGGCAGCGTTTGGTGAAACTGCCGACACAAAGATTCTGTACCTTACAGTAGAAAGTAAAATTCCACTTTAAAACGAACCTGCGTCATGAGATAAATACGCAGAATAGCGGAATAACTGACGAATTAAACGACGACTCAACTGTGTAACAACAGAAATTTCCCATTATATACCTGCTGAGAACATGTCACCACGTGACCTGACACCCACGGGGTAAGTAACAACATCCATAGAAAAAAAGTGCAAGCTGTTTGGTGCATTGATTGGCCACTAGATACCGTCGCTTGTTTACAATAGGAGGACCCAGGCGACGCGAAACAGGGAAGCTACTGCGGTCAGGATCACGGTCATATCCACGACAGAAATGTCCCTCTGAGACTGAGCCGGAGTTCACGGTTAGAATGCAAGTTTTGATCTTGGATGAGGAGCAGCCAGAGACTTTACCAGATTCCTGGAGCATCACTCATCGATCACGGGACCAGTGCAACGTTTCGACTACAGATGGCAGCGAATATTTTACTTGAAACGTGATTACACGTACAGAGTGCGGCTGTGCCATTGTGTCCTGTCCTGGAGCGGGGGAGGAACTCTCGGTAGAAATGGAATTATGCCTCATTCCTGATCAGACTACTCGGGAAGAGCATCTTGGTCGTGGAGAGTCCTGAGAGATGATGATGCTTTCGTACTCAAATTGCTGACATCTCGCAAGCAGCATGTGCAAATAACCAGCACTCGCTGCTTTGCAAATCTCAGGGTCCCTTTACAACCGGTCACTGGAACTCGCAGCTTCTATGACTCAGCATGCAGATGGTCAGAATTCAGCTCCCATGCAACCACCATCTTATACAGTGTGAAGGACAGGGCCTGAATCACGTTCGCCAATATTGACAGATTGTCCACGTTAAGATATGAATTAATACTGTGAAATTATTCGTCTTGGATGACTTCATTTGATTGGAGAGTAGGAAGGTAAAAGTGATGTTTGAGATCCTAAAGATTTAGGAAGGTCATAGATGGATAATGGTAAACTGAGTACATTTCATATGGGGAAGTCAGCCTATGCAGACCGAAAATCTTAGCTAGGCCAGCGGATACATAACAACTGGTGGAATATGAAGAAATACAGAGGACCAGACGGACACTGGAAAACATGAGGAAAGATTTCGGAAGATAGCAGTCTAGTTCTGTCGGTCAGTTAAGAATCGCTGGAGACCTGACGTCGTTAGCTGGAGCGACTAAATGCCAAAGCAGAGAGTTCTGGTGGAACTATAGAAACACAAGTCTGGGCAAACCTGAAGCACGATGTACAGTCCTGGTCATTACATCAGAGGGACATACAGATTCACGGAGGAATCCCCAGTTTATTCTGCATTCTATTGTTACACGAGATATGGAAATCATTTGCTTTAAAAATATGCGAGTCTTTTCTTTTTCCACTATCCTCAGTACAGTATCTCTTTACCCATGGTCACTGGAAGAATTAAATAGATTCCAATAGTGCAAATTAATAATCAGTTGCATAGAAATATATTGTGGGCCGAAGTTCCCATTCCCGACTCAATGACTTTTGAAGTACCAAGCCAATATAACCAGCTTCATTCAAGGTGATTATATAAGCAAGTTAGCATCAGCGAGAGGAAGGTTAATATAATTGTGAAAAATGCAGTTTAACAAAAATGGGTATTGAATGAACCTCACACTCTCGCACAGTACCAGAGACTGACAGGTTCAGAATGAACCCCACACTCTCACACTGTACCAGAGACCGACAGGTAAAGGATGAACCTTATACTCCCACACTGTACCAGCGACTGACAGGTACAGAGTGAAACCCGCACTCTCGCACAGTACCAGAGACTGACAGGGACATAATTAACCCCATACTCTCACATTGTAGCAGAGACCGACAGGTACAGAATGAACCCCACACTATCACACTGTACCAGAGACTGATAGGTACAGAATGAACCCCACACTCTCACACTGTACCAGAGACTGACAGGTACAGTATGAACCCCACACGCTCACACTGTACCAGAGACTCACGGGTACAGAATGAACCCCACACTCTCACACTGTACCAGAGAGTGACAGGGACAGAATGAACCCCACACCCTCACTCTGTACCAGAGAGTGACTGGTACAGTATGAACCCCACACGCTCACACTGTACCAGAGACTGACGGGTACAGAATGAACCCCACACTCTCACACTGTACCAGAAAGTGACAGGGACAGAATGAACCCCGCACACTCACACTGTACCAGAGAGTGACAGGGACAGAATGAACCCCACACCCTCACAATTTACCAGAGAGTGACAGGTACAGAATGAACCCCACACGCTCACAATGTACCAGAGACTGACAGGTACAGAATGAACCCCACACCCTCACACTGTACCAGAGAGTGACAGGTACAGAATGAACCCCACACCTTCACACTGTACCAGAGACCGACAGGTAAAGGATGATCTATATAGTCTCACACTGTACCAGAGACGTGACGATTTGAAGATATTAGGGTTCGGTCAGAGTCGGCCGAACCTTTTTTATTGAAGAATAATTAGTCAATATAAAAGTTAATTCTGTAAATGTGCTGCTACGTGACCAAGCTCAGTCATTGTAACTAAAGCTCGATCATTACTTCTATCCGACGCGTCACTGCTGAGGTAATGCCCAAGAATTTTAATATATTTGTCTTCGATCGGCCCAATATTTACATCAGACAAACAAATGTTGGAGGAGCTCAGCAGTCCAGGCCGCATCTAAGGAAAAGTGCACAATCGACGTTTCGGCCTACTGTGTTACTCTAGCATCTTGTGTGTGTTTTGCTTGGATTTCCTGCACCTGCAGTTATTTATTTTTTCTCTCTTGTTTCTGATATACGTCAGAGATTAACATTAAATTAAATTGTTTGTTCAAGTGGCCGTAATTAAGAAAGTTAGTCAGGGGTATAACAGTATCTCTGGAGACTGATCCTCTGTATAAATCAGGACCGCTTTGAATGCATCAGCTCAAAGTGTCTGCCAGAGATGTGAATTCAGGAACAACAGAAAGCACAGATTCTCAGTGACATGGTGTATCCAATCATCTGGCGGACAGAAGAGGTTTACTATCCTTTTATTTCAGCCATTGGAGTTCCCGGTGAGCCATAGGGTCTGCTGCCGATCGTGAGAGTTAAAGTTTAATGCCAATGTTGTAATTCTTTATCGCTAGATTTTCTGTTACCTGTGCAATCTAAGTGTTCCGTATTTCAAGAATGGAGTGTAAGCACCGCGATTGTGGATTCTGGGATTTGCATCTAAATACAATCTGCTGCAAGAATACCGCACATCCACGAACTCCAACGGAACTGAACGGGTCATTAACGTTTTCCCCTCCGTTTGTGATCAATTAGGGCATGTTCGGGTCTCTGTGCGTTTAGTCTTGTATGGGCTGCACTGGATTTGCAAATACTGTCGTTTTACAACCAGCGGAGGTTAAACAAATTGTTTTTCTTCATTTGTATGTGAGCGATTTTCTGAGTTAGCTGCAAAAATCAAACAATCAAACAAGTGTAAAGTATTTACACTTTAAAAAATGTGAGGTGTTCTGTGCTGCGGTTCTGAGGAGAGATACTTTAACCGTTTTCCCACATATTCTGATTTGCCTGGATGAGCGTTTCCAGCATTTCCTGTTTTTGTTCCGACATTCGGCTGCTCTGTTCGTTTGTTTTTTTTGTTCCGTCCTACGGCTCTCCCGTCTTCGTGATCTCCATGGAAGTTGATGATCGCCTGATGGAAGAATCCAGCCATCAGCCTCCGGATTTATTTATTCCATCCAGACCAGACGTGGAAGGCGCCGTTGGAATATGTTCCTTTCAATATTGACTTTGAGAAGATAATTTCCCAGTTTTTGCTTTCCGCTGCCACTTCACATTTCGGTCACTAGTAAGGAATCCGTATTCGGATCATATTGACTTTATTTTATGTGTAAACTCCTTCTCTTCCTCCGCCAGCTCTGCGCCCTCTCTCGACCATCCCAGCCCCAAATACAACAATAAAGTGGAAATATTACAGGATCCCCTCAAACTGCTGCATTGGCTTCTGCTCAGTATTTTCTCAACTTGCTGTCCCCTGTCTCTCTTCCAGTGAACTTGGCGGCGATTGTGATCCTGTCCCGGGGAAACTGCGGTCTCTCCAAATGTATCACTCACTACCTGGTGGGAATGGCAGCGGCCGATCTAATGGTCGTTATCTCTGATCCGCTGCTGAAGTGGACTGCTAAGATGCATTTTCCTCGATCATTCCTGCGAATGACTCCTGTGTGCAGACTCGGTGACTGGTTGCTTACTGCGAGCACTGCGACATCAGTCTGGCTGACTGTCGCTTTCACTGTCGATCGATTTGTGGCTATTTGCTGTGAGAGGCTTAAAGCAAAATATTGCACCGAGGGAACGGCGGCTGTGGTTATCGGGACAGTGAGTGTGCTGGCTTCTTTGGAGAGTGTACCCTTTGGCTTTGCATTCGAGCCTGGAGAAATAATTGATGGTGTGTCCTGGGATTGTGTTTATACATCGAGCTACTTAAACTCTCCCGCATGGTTGATATTTGCAATATTTCATCGCATTATAAACCCTTGTGTTCCATTCATTCTGATGTTGCTGTTCAATATTCTGACTGTCAGGCGGATTCTAGTGGCCAGTCGAGCCCGTAGGGGACTCCGGGGACAAAAGAGTGGAGAGAATGACAAGGACCGGGAGATGGAGAACCGACGCAAATCCATCGTTTTGCTCTTCAGCATAACCGGTAGTTTCATGTTGTTGTGGGGAACATACGTAGTATTTTATATCTATAGACGGTTTTCAAAGAGTTTTGTTAATTCTGTTACGGATCCCCGTTACATTACTCTGCGCACATCGGAAATGCTGCAGATCCTCAGTTCCTGCACAAACACATGCATTTACGCCGTGACTCAGAGCAAATTCCGAGAGGAACTAAAGAACGTGGTGAAATATCCACTGAATCAGATTCTGAAATTCATGAGACGGGAATTGTAAAGTATTGCAATTCAGCTGCTTTCAAGCTCCGTGCCTGGGTAAATAGAGACAATGTGATGAACAGAGTTAAAAAAGAAACACGAGAACGTGTACATCCGCTCGATATACAAAACGGCATTGACAAAATCAGATCCTGATGAAGGGTCTCGGCCCAAATTGTCGACTTGCTTTCTCATCTCCACACAAAAAGAAAAGCTGGAGGAACTCAGCAGGCCAGGCAGCATCTGTGGAGAAGGCAAAGCCGTCGAAGTGTCCGGCCGAGAACCTTCATCACAGTCCTTTTTACTGTTTTCTCTTTTGCCATTTCGTGTGTTTTGCCATAGAGATGCAGAAACGGCTGTACATAGGTGATCCTGACGGCAGGACAGGGATCCCAGTGAAGTCCCTTTTGCACCTCCCGTCCCGCCCTGTTAAATTGAAGCTTTAAGCGAACCTGTTTCCCCTGCTTCCCTACACTGACAAAACTGCCTGATACATTTTACCCTTTCAGCTATTTTCTGTCGCGCTATTCCTTCATGTCTGATTGATTATTGCGATCAATTCCATTCTCCAGTCTTCTCGCTAATCTTTGGAAAATATTGCTTATCACGCCACAGTAGTACATCGCCTTTTCAGTAACCTGCAAAGCCTCTCCCTCTATCGATCAGTCAATTGTTTTAAACTTCACCATGGAACGGACCGCGTTCTTTCTGAAGGTAACTAATCACTTTTATTTTCGAATTACTATAATGGAAATTAAAGGTATTCCAGCTGTCTTCAGACAAGTTTCCCCAATTGTTAAATATATCCCTCATTGATCCCGTGACATTAGAGAGAAAATAAAATTATATCACGTAGTCCACTTTCTCATATTACGGCATTAATTCAATGTTCCGAACATGATTACTGGAATGTAGCAAACATATCAGAGCCAAGAAGTCGTCGGTAAAGTTGCCCCACGTAAAATAATTTACTTGGCTGACATTTCTGAAAATGAAAGCCACTAACTTTCGCTCAGCTGCCTAGATTAATATCGGCACCGTTACCAGACTGAGCAACGATATCGACATTTATTTGATCTCCTATCAAAACTTACTATTTCATTTGTGTTTTATGTACAGAGCCGGCAGTATAACATAACTACACGACTGACTGCATTCAGACAGGCACACATACTTTATTGATCCCGAGGGAAATTGGATTTCGTTACAATCGCACCACCTAAGAATAGTGTAGAAATATAACAATATAAAACCATAAATAATTAAATAATAATGTAAATTATTCCAAGTGGAAATAAGTCCAGGACCAGCCTATTGGCTCTGGGCGTCTGACACTCCGAGGGAGGAGCTGTAAAGTTTGATGGCCACAGGCAGGATTGACTTCCTATGACGCTCATTGTTGCATCTCGGTGGAATGAGTCTCTGGCTGTGCCTAACCAGTAGATTATGGAGTGGCTGAGAGACATTGTCCAAAGATGGCATGCAACTTGAACAGCATCCTCTTTTCAGACACCACCCTCATAGAGTCCAGTTCCACCCCCACAACGACACTGGCCTTACGAATGCGTTTGTTGATTCTGTTGGTGTCTGCTAACCTTAGGTTGCTGCCCCAGGACACAACAACACACATGATAACGCTGCCCACCACAGACTTGTAGAACATCCTCAGCATCGTCCATCGTCTCCTCAGGAAATAGAGACGGCTCTGACCCTTCTTGTAGACAGCCTCACTGTTCTTTGACCAATCCAGTTTATTGTCAATTCGTATTCCCAGGTATTGGTAATCCTTCACTATGTCCACACTGACCCCTTGAATGGAAACAGGGGTCACCGGTGCCTTAGCCCTCTTCAGGTCTACCACCAGTTCCTTTGTCTTTTTCACATTAAGCTGCAGATGATTCTGCGCACACCATGTGACAGTTTCCCACCGTAGCCCTATACTCCGCCTCATCTCCCTTGCTGATGAAGCCAACTATGACAATATATTCCTGATATTTTCTACTTCAAATGGATACATATAAATGGGCTGAACGGGACTGAGCGAACATCATTCATCTGACACTATGCTGGGTCATGTTCTTCACCTGCTCCCTGAATTTCCTTTGCGACGGAGTGTAGATAGACATTAAGGGTATAGTTATAGTGTTAAACAACTGGAATGCTCTCCACAATGATAATTTAAAGTAATCCGCTTTGTTAATGCATCTCCAGGGTGCACTGTCAAAGATAATGTAAGTTTCTACCATAAAGTTTAAAGGAACGCGCCTCGACAACTTCCTACTCGCCCAATTAGGATCACTATAGTTGCTGTCCACTCGGTGCAGTATCGCTTCCTCAGTTTTTGACTACAGATTGCAATGCAGCGATCGAACGTGAAAGCCACATTAAACCAAACAGAACAGTCCATGGCTGTGAGCCGCTGGACAAGTGCCACGACGCAAATCGGAGTCATTAGCAGAGGAAAATTATAAATATTATTGATGCGATCGAGTTCAGCAGCAATTATAACACACAATAAATTAGCTGCTGCCATTCCCGCCAAGTAACAGGAGATGCATTTAGAGAGTCCACACTTTCCAGGAGACAGGATCACAATCGCAAATAAATGAACTGCAAGGAAGTAAAGGATAATTAGTTACACACGCAAAATTCCTGATATTTTCTACTTCAAATGGATACTTAGAAATGTGCTGAACGGCTCTGAGCGACCATAATTCATCTGACACTATGGTGATTCAAGCTGGCTTCAATTCACCTGTTGTTCTGCTGGAGGTTAGCACAGACACGTATGACAGTGGTGATTCAACTTTCCAGTTGACGGCAGGGATATTAGTCACCGGCTTATCGATTCACTGATTTAGACGGACCAACTCATTGTAGCTGAATGTCCTGAAGGTTGTAATATTGACAGATTATCCACGTTAAGATATGAATTAATACTGTGAAATTATTCGTCTTGGATGACTTCATTTGATTGGAGAGTAGGAAGGTAAAAGTGATGTTTGAGCTCCTAAAGATTTATGAATGTCTTAGATGGATAATGGTAAACTGAATTTATTTCATATGGGGAAGTCAGCCTATGCAGACCGAGAATCTAGGCTGGGCCAGGGGATACATAACAACTGGTGGAATATGAAGAAATACAGGGGACCACACGGACACTGGAAAACATGAGGAAAGATTTCGGAAGATAGCAGTCTAGTTCTGTCGGTCAGTTAAGAATCGCTGGAGACCTGACGTCGTTAGCTGGAGCGACTAAATGCCAAAGCAGGGAGTTCTGGTGGAACTATAGAAACACAAGTCTGGCCAAATCTGAAGCACGATGCACAGTCCTGGTCATTACATCAGAGGGACATACAGATTCACGGAGTAATCCCCAGTTTATTCCACATTCTATTGTTACACGAGATATGGAAATCATTTGCATTAAAATATGCGAGACTTTTTTTTCTTTTTCCACTATCCTTAGTACAGTATCTCTTTACCCATGGTCACTGGAAGAATTAAATAGATTCCAATAGTGCAAATTAATAATCAGTTCCATAGAAATATATTGTGGGCCAAAGTTCCCATTCCCGACTCAATGACTTTTGAAGTACCAAGCCAATATAACCAGCTTCATTCAAAGTGATTATATAAGCAAGTTAGCATCAGCGAGAGGAAGGTTAATATAATTGTGAAAAATGCAGTTTAACAAAAATGGGTATTGAATGAACCCCACACTCTCACACTGTAACATTGACTTACAGGTACAGAATGAACCCCACACTCTCACACTGTACAAGAGACCGACAGGAAAAGTATGAACCTTATACTCTCACACTGTACCATAGATTGACAGGTACAGAATGAACCCCACACTCTCACACTGTACCAGAGACTGACAGATACAGAATGAAACCCACACTCTCACACTGTACCAGAGACTGACAGGTACAGAATGAACCCCACACGCTCACAATGTACCAGAGACTGACAGGTACAGAATGAACCCCACACCCCCGCACTGTACCAGAGACCGACAGGTAAAGGATGATCTATATACTCTCACACTGTACCAGAGACGTGACGAATTGAAGATATTAGGGTTCGGTCAGAGTCGGCCGAACGTTTTTTATTGATGAAAAATTAGTCAATATAAAAGTTAATTCTGTAAATGTGCTGCTACGTGACCAAGCTCAGTCATTGTAACTAAAGCTCGAGCATTACTTCTATCCGACGAGTCATTGCTGAGGTAATGCTCAAGAATTTTAATATATTTGTCTTCGATCGGCCCAATATTTACATCAGAGAAACAAATGTTGGAGGAGCTCAGCAGGCCAGACCGCATCTAAGGAAAAGAGCACAATCGACGTTTCGGCCTACTGTGTTACTCTAGCATCTTGTGTGTGTTTTGCTTGGATTTCCTGCACCTGCAGTTATTTTTTTTCTCTCTGTTGTCTCCGATATACGTCAGAGATTAACATTAAATTAAATTGTTTGTTCAAGTTGCCGTAATTAAGAAAGTTAGTCAGGGGTATAACAGTATCTCTGGAGACTGATCCTCTGTATAGATCAGGACCGCTTTGAATGCATCAGCTCAAAGTTTCTGCCAGAGATGTGAATTCAGGAACAACAGAAAGCACTGATTCTCAGTGACATGGTGTATCCAATCATCTGGCGGATAGAAGAGGTTTACTATCCTTTTATTTCAGCCATTGGAGTTCCCGGTGAGCCATAGGGTCTGCTGCCGATCGTGAGAGTTAAAGTTTAATTCCAATGTTGTAATTCTTTTATCGCTAGATTTTCTGTTATCTGTGCAATCTAAGTGTTCCGTATTTCAGGAATGGAGTGTAAGCACCGCGATTGTGAATTCTGGGATTTGCATCTAAATGCAATCTGCTGCAAGAATACCGCACATCCACGAACTCCAATGGAACTGAACGGGTCATTAACGTTTTCCCCTCCGTTTGTGATCAATTAGGGCATGTTCGGGTCTCTGTGCGTTTAGTCTTGTATGGGCTGCACTGGATTTGCAAATACTGTCGTTTTACAACCAGCGGAGGTTAAACAAATTGTTTTTCTTCATTTGTATGTGAGCGATTTTCTGAGTTAGCTGCAAAAATCAAACAATCAAACAAGTGTAAAGTATTTACACTTTAAAAAATGTGATGTGTTCTGTGTTGCGGTTCTGAGGAGAGATACTTTAACCTTTTTCCCACCTATTCTGATTTGCCTGGATGAGCGTTTCCAGCATTTCCTGTTTTCGTTCCGACATTCGGCTGCTTTGTTCGTTTGTTGTTACTTTTTTTGTTCCGTCCTGCGGCTCTCCCGTCTTCGTGATCTCCATGGAAGTTGATGATCGCCTGATGGAAGAATCCAGCCATCAGCCTCCGGATTTATTTATTCCATCCAGACCAGACGTGGAAGGCGCCGTTGGAATATGTTCCTTTCAATATTGACTTTGAGAAGATAATTTCCCAGTTTTCACTTTCCGCTGCCACTTCACTTTTCGGTCACTAGTAAGGAATCCGTATTCCGATCATATTGACTTTATTTTATGTGTAAACTCCTTCTCTTCCTCCGCCAGCTCTGCGCCCTCTCTCGACCCTCCCAGCACCAAATGAAACAATAAAGTGGAAATATTACATGAACCCCTCGAACTGCTGCCTTGGCTTCTGCTCAGTATTTTCTCAACTTGGTGCTCCCTGTCTCTCTTCCAGTGAACTTGGCGGCGATTGTGATCCTGTCCCGGGGAAACTGCGGTCTGTCCAAATGTATCACTCTCTACCTGGTGGGAATGGCAGCGGCCGATCTAATGGTCGTTATCTCTGATCCGCTGCTGAAGTGGACTGTTAAGATGCATTTTCCTCGATCATTCCTGCGAATGACTCCTGTGTGCAGACTCGGTGACTGGTTGCTTACTGCGAGCACTGCGACCTCAGTCTGGCTGACTGTCGCTTTCACCGTCGATCGATTTGTGGCTATTTGCTGTGAGAGGCTTAAAGCAAAATATTGCACCGAGAGAACGGCGGCTGTGGTTATCGGGGCAGTGAGTGTGCTGGCTTCTTTGGAGAGTGTACCCTTTGGCTTTGCATTCGAGCCTGGAGAAATAATTGATGGTGTGTCCTGGGATTGTGTTTTTACACCGAGCTACTTAAACTCTCCCGCCTGGTTCATATTTGCAATATTTCATCGCTTTATAAACCCTTGTGTTCCATTCATTCTGATTTTGATGTTCAATATTCTGACTGTCAGGCGGATTCTAGTGGCCAGTGGAGCCCGCAGGGGACTCCAGGGACAAAAGAATGGAGAGAATGACAAGGACCGGGAGATGGAGAACCGACGCAAATCCATCGTTTTGCTCTTCAGCATAACCGTTAGTTTCATATTGTTGTGGGGAACATACGTAGTATTTTATATCTATAGACGGATTTCAAAGAGTTTTGTTAATTCTGTCACGGATCGCCGCTACATTACTCTGCGCACATCGGAAATGCTGCAGATCCTCAGTTCCTGCACAAACACATGCATTTACGCCGTGACTCAGAGCAAATTCCGAGAGGAACTAAAGAACGTGGTGAAATATCCACTGAATCAGATTCTGAAATTCATGAGACGGGAATTGTAAAGTATTGCAATTCAGCTGCTTTCAAGCTCCGTGCCTCGGTAAATAGAGACAATGTGATGAACAGAGTTAAAAAAGAAACACGAGAACGTGTACAGCCGCTCGATATACAAAACAGCATTGACAAAATCAGATTCTGATGAAGGGTCTCGGCCCAAATTGTCGACTTGCTTTCTCATCTCCACACAAAAAAAAAATGCTGGAGGAACTCAGCAGGCCAGGCAGCATCTGTGGAGATGGCAAAGCCGTCGAAGTATCCGCCCGAGAACCTTCATCACAGTCCTTTTAACTGTTTTCTCTTTTGCCATTTCGTGTGTTTTGCCACAGAGCTGCAGAAACGGCTGTTTATAGCTGATCCTGACGGCAGGACTGGGATCCCAGTGAAGTCCCCTTTGCACTTCGTGTCCCGCCCTGTTAAATTGAAGCTTTAAGCAAACCTGTTTCCCCTGCTTCCCTACACTGACAAAACTGCCTGATACATTTTACCCTTCCAACTATTTTCTGTCGCTCTATTCCTTCATGTCTGATTGATTATTGCGATCAATCCCATTCTCCAGTCTTCTCGCTAACCTTTGGAAAACATTGCTTATCACGCCACAGTAGTACATCGGATGCCATGCCTTTTCAGTGACCTGCACAGCCTTTCCCTCTATCGATCAGTCAATTGTTTTAAACTTCACCATGGAAGGGACCGCGTTCTTTCTGAAGGTAAGTATTCACTTTTATTTTCGAATTACTATAATGGAAATTAAAGGTATTCCAGCTGCCTTCAGAGAAGCCAGGATTTCATTTTGCTGACAAGTTTCCCCAATTGTTAAATATATCCCTCATTGATCCCGTGACATTAGAGAGAAAATAAAATTATATCACGTAGTCCACTTTCTCATTTTACGACATTAATTCAATGTTCCGAACATGATTACTGGAATGTAGCAAACATATCAGAGCCAAGAAGTCGTCGGTAAAGTTGCCCAACGTAAAATAATTACTTTTGCTGACATTTCTGGAAATGAAAGCCACTAACTTTCACTCAGCTGCCTAGATTAATATCGGCACCGTTTCCAGACTGAGCAACGATATCGACATTTATTTAATCTCCTTTCAACACTTGCAATTTGATTTGTGTTTTATGTACAGAGCCGGCAGTATAACATAACTACACGACTGACTGCATTCAGACAGGCACACATACTTTATTGATCCCGAGGGAAATTGGATTTCGTTACAGTCGCACCACCCAAGAATAGTGTAGAAATATAACAATATAAAATCATAAATAATTAAATAATAATGTAAATTATTCCAAGTGGAAATAAGTCCAGGACCAGCTTATTGGCTCAGGGTCTCTGACACTCCGAGGGAGGAGCTGTAAAGTTTGATGGCCACAGGTTGGATTGACTTCCTGTGACGCTCATTGTTGCATCTCGGTGGAGTGAGTCTCTGGCTCAATGTACTCCTGTGCTTCACCAGTACATTATGGAGTGGCTGACAGACATTGTCCAAAGATGGCATGCAACTTGAACAGCATCCTCTTTTCAGACACCACCCTCATAGAGTCCAGTTCCACCCCCACAACGTCACTGGCCTTACGAATGCGTTTGTTGATTCTGTTGGTGTCTGCTAAACTTAGCCTGCTGCCCCAGGACACAACAGCACACATGATAACGCTGCCCACCACAGACTCGTAGAACATCCTCAGCATCGTCCATCGTCTCCTCAGGAAATAGAGACGGCTCTGACCCTTCTTGTAGACAGCTTCACTGTTCTTTGACCAATCCAGTTTATTGTCAATTCGTATTCCCAGGTATTTGTAATCCTTCACTATGTCCACACTGACCCCTTGGATGGAAAAAGGGATCACCTGTGCCTTAGCCCTCCTCAGGTTTACCACCAGTTCCTTTGTCTTTTTCACATTAAGCTGCAGATGATTCTGCTCACACCATGTGACAGTTTCCCACCGAGGCCCTGTACTCCGCCTCATCTCCCATGCTGATGAAGCCAACTATGACAATATATTCCTGATATTTTCTACTTCAAATGGATACATAGAAATGTGCTGAACGGGACTGAGCGAACATCATTCATCTGACACTATGCTGGGTCATATTCTTCACCTGCTCCCTGAATTTCCTTTGCGACGGAGTGTAGATAGACATTAAGGGTATAGTTATATTGTTAAACAACTGGAATGCCCTCCAAAATGATAAATTAAAGTAATCCGCTTTGGTAGTGCATCTCCAGGGTACACTGGCAATGATAATGTAAGTTTCTACCATAAAGTTTAATGGAACACGCCTCGACAACTTCCTACTCGCCCAATTAGGATCACTATAGTCGCTGTCCACTCGGTGCAGTATCGCTTCCTCAGTTTTTTGACTACAGATTGCAAAGCAGCGATCGAACGTGAAAGCCAGATTAAACCAAACAGAACAGTCCATGGCTGTGAGCCGCTGGACAAGTGCCACGACGCAAATCGGAGTCATTAGCAGAGGAAAATTATAAATATTATTGATGCGATCGAGTACAGCAGCAATTATAACACACAATAAATTAGCTGCTGCCATTCCCACCAAGCAACAGGAGATGCATTTAGAGAGTTCACACTTTCCAGGAGACAGGATCACAATCGCAAATAAATGAACTGCAAGGAAGTAAAGGATAATTAGTTACACACGCAAAATTCCTGATATTTTCTACTTCAAATGGATACTTAGAAATGTGCTGAACGGGTCTGAGCGAACATAATTCATCTGACACTATGGTGATTCAAGCTGGCTTCAATTCACCTGTTGTTCTGCTGGAGGTTAGCACAGACACGTATGACAGTGGTGATTCAACTTTCCAGTTGACGGCAGGGATATTAGTCACCGGCTTATCGATTCACTGATTTAGACGGACCAGCTCATTGTAGCTGAATGTCCTGAAGGTTGTAATATTGACAGATTGTCCACGTTAAGATATGAATTAATACTGTGAAATTATTCGTCTTGGATGACTTCATTTGATTGGAGAGTAGGAAGGTAAAAGTGATGTTTGAGATCCTAAAGATTTATGAAGGTCATGGATGGATAATGGTAAACTGATTACATTTCATATGGGGAAGTCAGCCTATGCAGACCGAGAATCTTAGCTAGGCCAGGGGATACATAACAACTGGTGGAATATGAAGAAATACAGGGGACCACACGGACACTGGAAAACATGAGGAAAGATTTCGGAAGATAGCAGTCTAGTTCTGTCGGTCAGTTAAGAATCGCTGGAGACCTGACGTCGTTAGCTGGAGCGACTAAATGCCAAAGCAGAGAGTTCTGGTGGAACTATAGAAACACAAGTCTGGCCAAACCTGAAGCACGATGCACAGTCCTGGTCATTACATCAGAGGGACATACAGATTCACGGAGGAATCCCCAGTTTACTCCGCATTCTATTGTTACACGAGATATGGAAATCATTTGCATTAAAAATATGCGAGTCTTTTTTTCTTTTTCCACTATCCTCAGTACAGTATCTCTTTACCCATGGTCACTGGAAGAATTAAATAGATTCCAATAGTGCAAATTAATAATCAGTTGCATAGAAATATATTGTGGGCCGAAGTTCCCTTTCCCGACTCAATGACTTTTGAAGTACCAAGCCAATATAACCAGCTTCATTCAAGGTGATTATATAAGCAAGTTAGCATCATCGAGAGGAAGGTTAATATAATTGTGAAAATGCAGTTTAACAAAAATGGGTATTGAATGAACCTCACACTATCGCACAGTACCAGAGTCTGACAGGTACAGAATGATCCCCACACTCTCACACTGTACCATAGACTGACGGGTACAGAATGAACCCCACACGCTCACAATGTACCAGAGAGTGACAGGGACAGAATGAACCCCACACGCTCTCAATGTACCAGAGACTGACAGGTACAGAATGAACCCCACACCCACACACTGTACCAGAGAGTGACAGGTACAGAATGAACCCCACACGCTCACAATGTACCAGAGACTGACAGGTACAGAATGAACCCCACACCCTCACACTGTACCAGAGACTGACAGGTACAGAATGAACCCCACACTCTCTCACTGTACCAGAAACCGACAGGTAAAGGATGATCTATATACTCTCACACTGTACCAGAGACGTGACGATTTGAAGATATTAAGGTTCGGTCAGAGTCGGCCGAACCTTTTTTATTGATGAATAATTAGTCAATATAAAAGTTAATTCTGTAAATGTGCTGCTACGTGACCAAGCTCAGTCATTGTAACTAAAGCTCGATCATTACTTCTATCCGACGCGTCACTGCTGATGTAATGCCCAAGAATTTTAATATATTTGTCTTCGATCGGCCCAATATTTACATCAGAGAAACAAATGTTGGAGGAGCTCAGCAGGCCAGGCCGCATCTAAGGAAAAGAGCACAATCGACATTTCGGCCTTCTGTGTTACTCTAGCATCTTGTGTGTATTTTGCTTGGATTTCCTGCACCTGCAGTTACTTATTTTTTCTCTCTTGTTTCTGATATACGTCAGAGATTAACATTAAATTAAATTGTTTGTTCAAGTGGCCGTAATTAAGAAAGTTAGTCAGGGGTATAACAGTATCTCTGGAGACTGATCCTCTGTATAAATCCGGACTGCTTTGAATGCATCAGCTCAAAGTGTCTGCCAGAGATGTGAATTCAGGAACAACAGAAAGCACAGATTCTCAGTGACATGGTGTATCCAATCATCTGGCGGATAGAAGAGGTTTACTATCCTTTTATTTCAGCCTTTGGAGTTCCGGGTGAGCCATAGGGTCTGCTGCCGATCGTGAGAGTTAAAGTTTAATTCCAATGTTGTAATTCTTTTATCGCTAGATTTTCTGTTATCTGTGCAATCTAAGTGTTCCGTATTTCAGGAATGGAGTGTAAGCACCGCGATTGTGAATTCTGGGATTTGCATCTAAATACAATCTGCTGCAAGAATACCGCACATCCACGAACTCCAATGGAACTGAACGGGTCATTAACGTTTTCCCCTCCGTTTGTGATCAATTAGCGCATGTTCGGGTCTCTGTGCGTTTAGTCTTGTATGGGCTGCACTGGATTTGCAAATACTGTCGTTTTACAACCAGCGGAGGTTAAACAAATTGTTTTTCTTCATTTGTATGTGAGCGATTTTCTGAGTTAGGTGCAACAATCAAACAATCAAACAAGTGTAAAGTATTTACCCTTTAAAAAATGTGATGATGTGTTCTGTGTTGCGGTTCTGAGGAGAGATACTTTAACCGTTTTCCCACATATTCTCATTTGCCTGGATGAGCGTTTCCAGCATTTCCTGTTTTCGTTCCGACATTCGGCTGCTTTGTTCGTTTGTTGTTTTTTTTTTGTTCCGTCCTGCGGCTCTGCCGTCTTCGTGATCTCCATGGAAGTTGATGATCGCCTGATGGAAGAATCCAGCCATCAGCCTCCGGATTTATTTATTCCATCCAGACCAGAAGCGGAAGGCGCCGTTGGAATATGTTCCTTTCAATATTGACTTTGAGAAGATAATTTCCCAGTTTTCACTTTCCGCTGCCACTTCATTTTTCGGTCACTAGTAAGGAATCCGTATTCCGATCATATTGACTTTATTTTATGTGTAAACTCCTTCTCTTCCTCCGCCAGCTCTGCGCCCTCTCTCGACCCTCCCAGCACCAAATGAAACAATAAAGTGGAAATATTACATGAACCCCTCAAACTGCTGCCTTGGCTTCTGCTCAGTATTTTCTCAACTTGCTGTTCCCTGTCTCTCTTCCAGTGAACTTGGCGGCAATTGTGATCCTTTCCCGGGGAAAGTGCGGTCTGTCCAAATGTGTAACTCGCTACCTGGTGGGAATGGCAGCGGCCGATCTGATGGTCGTTATCTCTGATCCGCTGCTGAAGTGGACTGCTAAGATACATTTTCCTCGATCATTCCTGCGAATGACTCCTGTGTGCACACTCGGTGACTGGTTGCTTACTGCGAGCACTGCGGCCTCAGTCTGGCTGACTGTCGCTTTCACTATCGATCGATTTGTGGCTATTTGCTGTGAGAGGCTGAAAGCAAAATATTGCACCGAGAGAACGGCGGCTGTGGTTATCGGGGCAGTGAGTGTGCTGGCTTCTTTGGAGAGTGTACCCTTTGGCTTTGCATACGAGCCTGGAGAAATAATTGATGGTGTGTCCTGGGATTGTGTTTTTACACCGAGCTACTTAAACTCTCCCGTCTGGTTCATATTTGCAATATTTCATCGCTTTATAAACCCTTGTTTTCCATTCATTCTGATGTTGTTGTTCAATATTCTGACTGTCAGACGGATTCTCGTGGCCAGTCGAGCCCGTAGGGGACTCCGGGGACAAAAGAGTGGAGAGAATGACAAGGACCGGGAGATGGAGAACCGACGCAAATCCATTGTTTTGCTCTTCAGCATAACCGGTAGTTTCATGTTGTTGTGGGGAACATACGTAGTATTTTATATCTATAGAAGGATTTCAAAAAGTTTTGTTAATTCTGTTACGGATCCCCGTTACATTACTCTGCGCACATCGGAAATGCTGCAGATCCTCAGTTCCTGCACAAACACATGCATTTACGCCGTGACTCAGAGCAAATTCCGAGAGGAACTAAAGAACGTGGTGAAATATCCACTGAATCAGATTCTGAAATTCATGAGACGGGAATTGTAAAGTATTGGAATTCAGCTGCTTTCAAGCTCCGTGTCTGGGTAAATAGAGACAATGTGATGAACAGAGGTAAAAAAGATACACGAGAAAGTGTACAGCCGCTCGATATACAAAACAGCGTTGACAAAATCAGATCCTAATGAAGGGTCTCGGCCCAAATTGTCGACTTGCTTTCTCATCTCCACACAAAAAAAAAATGCTGGAGGAACTCAGCAGGCCAGGCAGCATCTGTGGAGATGGCAATGCCGTCGAAGTATCCGGCCGAGAACCTTCATCACAGTCCTTTTTACTGTTTTCTCTTTTGCCATTTCGTGTGTTTTGCCATAGAGCTGCAGAAACGGCTGTTTATAGCTGATCCTGACGGCAGGACTGGGATCCCAGTAAAGTCCCCTTTGCACCTCGTGTCCCGCCCTGTTAAATTGAAGCTTTAAGCAAACCTGTTTCCCTTGCTTCCCTACACTGACAAAACTGCCTGATACATTTTACCCTTCCAACTATTTTCTGTCGCGCTATTCCTTCATGTCTCATTGATTATTGCGATCAATCCCATTCTCCAGTCTTCTCGCTAACCTTTGGAAAACATTGCTTATCACGCCACAGTAGTACATCGGATGCCACGCCTTTTCAGTGACCTGCACAGCCTTTCCCTCTATCGATCAGTCAATTGTTTTAAACTTCACCATGGAAGGGACCGCGTTCTTTCTGAATGTAAGTATTCACTTTTATTTTCGAATTACTATAATGGAAATTAAAGGTATTCCAGCTGCCTTCAGAGACGCCAGGATTTCATTTTGCTGACAAGTTTCCCCAATTGTTAAATATATACCTCATTGATCCCGTGACATTAGAGAGAAAAGAAAATTATATCACGTAGTCCACTTTCTCATTTTACGGCATTAATTCAATGTTCCGAACATGATTACTGGAATGTAGCAAACATATCAGAGCCAAGAAGTCGTCGGTAAAGTTGCCCAACGTAAAATAATTACTTTTGCTGACATTTCTGGAAATGAATGCCACTAACTTTCACTCAGCTGCCTAGAATAATATCGGCACCTTTTCCAGAATGAGCAACGATATCGACATTTATTTAATCTCCTTTCAACACTTGCAATTTGATTTGTGTTTTATGTACAGAGCCGGCAGTATAACATAACTACACGACTGACTGCATTCAGACAGGCATACATACTTTATTGATCCCGAGGGAAATTGGATTTCGTTACAGTCGCACCACCCAAGAATAGTGTAGAAATATAACAATATAAAATCATAAATAATTAAATAATAATGTAAATTATTCCAAGTGGAAATAAGTCCAGGACCAGCCTATTGGCTCAGGGTGTCTGACACTCCGAGGGAGGAGCTGTAAAGTTTGATGGCCACAGGTAGGAATGACTTCCTGTGACGCTCATTGTTGCATCTCGGTGGAGTGAGTCTCTGGCTCAATGTACTCCTGTGCTTCACCAGTACATTATGGAGTGGCTGACAGACATTGTCCAAAGATGGCATACAACTTGAACAGCATCCTCTTTTCAGACACCACCCTCATAGAGTCCAGTTCCACCCCCACAACGTCACTGGCCTTACGAATGCGTTTGTTGATTCTGTTGATGTCTGCTAAACTTAGCCTGCTGCCCCAGGACACAGCAGCACACATGATAGCGCTGCCCACCACAGACTCGTAGAACATCCTCAGCATCGTCCATCGTCTCCTCAGGAAATAGAGACGGCTCTGACCCTTCTTGTAGACAGCTTCACTGTTCTTTGACCAATCCAGTTTATTGTCAATTCGTATTCCCAGGTATTTGTAATCCTTCACTATGTTCACACTGACCCGTTGGATGGAAACAGGGGTCACCTGTGCCTTAGCCTTTCTCAGGTTTACCACCAGTTCCTTTGTCTTTTTCACATTAAGCTGCAGATGATTCTGCTCGCACCATGTGACAAAGTTTCCCACCGTAGCCCTGTACTCCGCCTCATCTCCCTTGCTGATGCAGCCAACTATGACAATATATTCCTGATATTTTCTACTTCAAATGGATACATAGAAATGTGCTGAACGGGACTGAGCGAACATCATTCATCTGACACTATGCTGGGTCATATTCTTCACCTGCTCCCTGAATTTCCTTTGCGACGGAATGTAGATAGACATTAAGGGTATAGTTATATTGTTAAACAACTGCAATGCCCTCCACAATGATAAATTAAAGTAATCCGCTCCAGTGTACACTGGCAATGATAATGTAAGTTTCTACCATAAAGTTTAAAGGAACGCGCCTCGACAACTTCCTACTCGCCCAATTAGGATCATTATAGTCGCTGTCCACTCGGTGCAGTATCGCTTCCTCAGTTTTTTGACTACAGATTGCAATGCAGCGATCGAACGTGAAAGCCAGATTAAACCAAACAGAACAGTCCATGGCTGTGAGCCGCTGGACAAGTGCCACGACGCAAATCGGAGTCATTAGCAGAGGAAAATTATAAATATTATTGATGCGATCGAGTACAGCAGCAATTATAACACACAATAAATTAGCTGCTGCCATTCCCACCAAGTAACAGGAGATGCATTTAGAGAGTCCACACTTTCCAGGAGACAGGATCACAATCGCAAATAAATGAACTGCAAGGAAGTAAAGGATAATTTGTTACACACGCAAAATTCTTGATATTTTCTACTTCAAATGGATACTTAGAAATGTGCTGAACGGGTCTGAGCGAACATAATTCATCTGACACTATGGTGATTCAAGCTGGCTTCAATTCACCTGTTGTTCTGCTGGAGGTTAGCACAGACACGTATGACAGTGGTGATGCAACTTTCCAGTTGACGGCAGGGATATCAGTCACCGGCTTATCGATCCACTGATTTAGACGGACCGACTCATTGTAGCTGAAAGTCCTGAAGGTTGCATTTACAGTTGCAATAAGCTGGTCTCTGGGAGACTAAATCGTCGTCCAGAATATATTGGAGTAGAACAAGCACAGAGCTAAATTCTGATGGGAAGTAAAATTGAATTTTGAATGTTAAAATTAAAGCTGATTCGAGAAGTCGAAAGGGCAACATTGAACATATGTATAAGTTATTGAGGCGACTTCAAAAACATTTAGAAAAATAACTAGAAAAATCATCCTCTTTTGTTGCATAACGAGGGACGAGATGTTCCTTCCTACTACTGATAGCCCGGGGAGCTCTCAGTCAGACCGACTGCGACGAGATATCTTTGAAGAAAGGTTTTCATTTCTATATTGATAGAAAAGCTGATTTAGAGCAAAATTTGCCGTTTATGCTTCAGAAGGATCAGCAATGCAAAATGCGGGAATTGAATCAATATTACCAGTGAATGAAAATGCTGTTATTTAATCGGACGTTAAAAACGATTATTATTGCCGGCGAAAAATAAAATTCCATATACGTTATCGGTTAAGCCACGCCAGTTGCTTACCAGGGATACCAATCGTTGCCAATATAGAATAATAAACAATAGCTATGTAGAAAATTCCAGCATATCCCATTTTCTGTGCGAAACAGCGAGCGATGCCATTCAAACTTGTCCAACTGTCGATATCTATTCTTGATTGTTTTTTTAAGCTCTTATACGGGAGAAGAAAGTGCATTCTGACAATGAATCATGCCAAATAATTGATTGCCTGAGTGACAGCCCACAGAACAAACAATTCATGAAAACTTGAAATTCGCTTCTCGGGGAAATCACAAAATAACAATTAAGTTTAATTATGCATATTTACAGTTTAAAATAAGAATGTTATATGTTCATCCTCAGTGACAGAGTTTGCACGCTTCAAATAAAATAATGCTTTTCTCAAAATAATAATAAGCACAGCCTATTAAGATTCTTAAGTTAAGAAAGACCATTTAGTTTGGCTGTTAAGTTAGAAAATCTTTTCATTCCTGATAGGAAATGTTTACGGCTCCATCCTGTATCTGCATTTCTCACAATAGTATTTTTCCCACCATCGGTGTTCCAGGATTGATATTTTTTGCCATTTCTTGCGTGCGACGTATATTCTCCTGCATTTTTTTTTTTTGCATTTTCTCTTTGCAGATGTTCGAAGACTCAGAATCTACCAGAATATTTCTTGCGTCTGATGGCAAATAATGCCTATAGTCAGGGTAACATACATCCTTTCCCATCTCCAGTTCTGTATCCCTTTTGCCTATCACCTTTCCGGCTCTCAGCTTCACCCCACCCCCTCCGGTCTTCTTCTATCATTTCGCATTTTCCCCTCCCTTTCCTACTTTCAAATCTCTTACAATCTTTCCTTTCAGTTAGTCCTGACGAAGAGTTTCGGCCCGAAACGTCGACAGTGCTTCTCCTTATAAATGCTGCCTGGCCTATTGTGTTCCACCAGCATTTTGTGTGTGTTCCCCCCTTCAATCTTCAATGCTCCAAAGAATAAACATATAACTTGTTCAACCTTTCAATATAACTTAGTTGCTGAAACCCAGGTAGCGTTCTAGAAAATCTTCTCTGTACTCTCTCTATTTTGTTGACATCTTTCCTATAATTCGGTGACCAGAACTGTACAGAATACTCCAAATTCGGCCTTAACAATGCCTTGTACAATTTTAACATTATTTCATTTTAGAATATTTTTATGGTACGTAATATTCTACAGCAATAAAATGATGCAAAACTTCAACAGATTAATATGTATGCAATTAATAAAGCTGAAAAAAGCTGATCGTAAAATATAAAAATGGGAAAATTATATATACAGGGAAAAGAAGGAAAAAAGAACTCCACCTAACCAGAAAAAAACTAACTGCAAATAAAAGATAAAAACATTAGGAAGCGACCCCCGGAGCAATACGTTTGACCATCATCTAAAAATAAATAAAGAGTCATCAACCGCCATTTCAAATTTATATCAAAAAATTGGAAGGAAACCAAATAAGCATAATTCAAGTTAAATGACAATATTCGGCAAAACGAACCCCATCTTCTCTCAAAATAGAATCGAGGATCAAAAGTTCTACTTCTAATTTTTTCCAAAGTAAGACATGTCATTACTTCAGAAAACAATTTAATTAATGTAGGGGAAGAAATATCTTTCCATTTTATTAAAATAGCCCTCTTGCCAGTAGTGTAACAAATGCAATTACATGTTCATCTGAAGATGAAATACACTGACTGCGATGCGGAACTATTCCAAATAGAACAGTCAATCTATTAGGCTGTCTATTAAATTTCAGAGCTTAAGAAATTGTGGAAAATAAAAAAAATTCTAAAACGGTTTTAATGAAGAACATGACCAGAGCTTATGTGACAAAATAGCTACTTCAGTTTTACGTTTATCGCAGTAGTTGTCTAAACTAGGAAATATTTTAGATAGTCTCTCCTTTGTTAAGTAACAACGGTGAACAATTTTAAATTAAATTAAGCAATGGTTGGCAGATACAGAAGAAGAATTTAGGTTTTTCAAAACTCGAAGTCAATTTTCATTAACAAAGGTCATATTAAGTTCTATCTCCCAATCTTGTTTAATCTTTAATGATAGGTTCTCTTTTGTAACAAAAGTAAATTATAAATTCTTCTAATAGAACCTTTCACTAAGGGATTAAATTTCAAAATAGTAGCCAACAAAATCAGATTCTTGAAAATATGGAAACTTAGGTAAATATTGCTGTAAAAATGTCTAACCTGGAAATATTGCAAAAAATGTGTATGAGCGAGAGAATATTTGTTAATTAACTCCTCAGAAGTCTTCAATCGACCATCAGAAAATAAATCTGTAAAAGAATGGATCCCTTTATTTTTCCACAGAAGAAAAAATGTGGTCAGTTGTTGAAGGTTTAAATGAAAAGTTTCGATATAAAAAAACCTAGGCAACTTAAATTGTTTATTTTTTTTTTAAATTACGAAACTGAACCCAAATCCGTAGGGATTGTTTAATAACCGGGTAAAGATTTAAATTTGGAACTTCAGTGAGTTGTCAAGGCAATGGAGTTTCTGGAATTGAAGTTAAATGAAATTGTTTAACAGCTTCTAATTCCAAATCAACCCATAATGGCTTTTGGTTCTTATCAAGCCAATATAACCAAAAACAAATTGTCTAATATTCACAGCCGAATAATACTGTCTTAAATTAGGAAGTGCAAGTCCACCATCTTTTTTAGATTTTTGTAAATGATATTTATTAATTCTTCAAACAGGAGGAAATCTGCTGATGCTGGAAATTCAAACAACAACACACACAAAATGCTGGTGGAACACAGCAGGCCAGGCAGCATCTATAGCGAGAAGCGCTGCCGACGTTTCGGTCCGAGACCCTTCGTCTCGTCGACAGCGCTTCTCCCTATAGATGCTGCCTGGCATGCTGTGTTCCACCAGCATTTTGTGTGTGTTGTTTTTATTAATTCTTGGTATCTTATTGTTCCAAATAAGTAAGAGAACCAATTTGATCGAAATTTTTTTAGTTAAAAGGATAGGTATATTTTGGAAAATATATAAATATCTAGGTAAAATGATCATTTTCACAGCATGAATGCGAACTATTAAAGAAAAGGTAAATGGATTCCATCTAGAAAATAGTTGTTTCATGGAGTCCATTAAAGGAATAATATTCGCTTTGTAGAGATCTTTATATTTTTAGTGATTATATTACCTAAATATCTAAATGTATTAACAATTCAAAAAGGAATATTATTATATATGCTAACAGGGACATTGCATAGAAACAATTCAGTTTTATTCAAGTTAAGTTTATAATCCTGAAAATTTACCAAAATCTTCCAGTGTTAACAAAAGATTAGGAATTGATTCCTCAAGATTTGAAATAAAAAAAAAACAAAAGATCAACTGCATCAAGAGAAATCTTATGTAGGGTTCCATTCATAGAGATACCATGAATATTTTTAGCTTCACGTATTGTTAGAGCTAAAGGCTCGAATACAAAATTAAATAATAAAGGGCGTAATTGACATCCCGGTCTAGTGCCACGAGAAAGTGAGAAAAAAAAAGACCTGCAGTTATTAGTAAAGACCGTGACAATTAGATTCTTATAAATCATTTGAATCCAGCTGTTGAAATTACTACCGAAACGAAATTGTTCTAATAATTTCAACAAATATGGCCACTCAAATATATCATATGCCTTTTCTGCATTGGGAGATATAACACACTGAGGTTGCTTAGATGATGATGAATATATAATGTTCATAAATCTCCGAACGTTTGAGAAAGAATAACGGCCTTTAATAAAGCCCGTTTGATCCATAGAAATGATTTTAGTGCAAACAATTTCCAAGCGATTAGCCTTTATTTTCTCTTTTAATCTTTTTATTAGTATTAAAAATATTATGAACAAAATACAATTAAAATATTAATAATGGATTACAAACATATAAACTCCCATTACACATGAAGGAATACATAAACAATGATTACAGTATAAGTAAGCTTTCCCAAACATAAACCATATAGTGTATATATGAACAAGGTAAGTCTAGATATTCCATAATATATAATATAAAAAAGAGAAAAAAATATAAATCTATATATGAAAGTTAACTAATCTACTAATCTAGTATCTAAGAAAAAAAACAAAGGAAGAAAAAACTAAAAAAACTAAAAAAAAAGAAAAAAAGGGCTGTTATTAATATCTCACAAGCATACATAAACATCAATGTCGTCAACTCCGATCCTCTCAACATATATACGATTAAAGCTGAAAAAACCAATAAGCCTGGCACAGGGCCATTACATCATATGAAAATATTGAATAAATGGTCTCCATATCTTTTCAAATTTAATAGAAGTATCAAATACAGCACTTCTAATTTTTTCTAAATTTAGACATAACATAGTTTGAGAAAGCCAATGAAATACCGTGGGAGGATTAATTTCCTTCCAATTCAACAAAATAGATCTTCTAGCCATCAAAGTGAGAAAAGCAATCATTCCACAGGCGGAAGGAGATAAGTGAAGTGAGCCCATCATCGGTAAACCAAAAATTGCGGTAATAGGATGGGGTTGTAAATCAATGTTCAGAACCGCCGAAATAATATCAAAAATATCTTTCCAATATTTTTCCAAAATCGGACATGACCAAAACATATGAGTTAAAGACGCGATTTCTGATTGACATCTATCACAAATAGGGTTTATATGAGAATAAAAATGAGCTAATTTATCCTTGGACATATGGGCCCTATGCACAACCTTAAATTGTATTAATGAATGTTTGGCACATATAGATGATGTATTAACTAATTGAAGAATTCTATCCCAATTCTCAATAGGAATAATAAGATTAAGCTCTCTTTCCCAATCATTTTTGGTCTTATCAAAGGGCACTGAACGTATCTTCATAATTATATTATAAAGTTTTGATATAAGCCCTTTTTGAAAAGGGTTTAATTCAAACAAACTCTCCAAAATATCTGAAGACACAAAATTTGGGAATGAAGGAAGTACCATACTTAAAAAATGCCTAACCAGTAAGTATCTAAAAAAATGAAATCTAGGCAAATTATATTTATTTGGTAATTGCTCAAAAGACATAAAACAGTTGTCCAAAAATAAGTCAGAAAATCTTAATAATCCCTTAGTTTTCCAAGCCAAAAAAGCTTGATCTATAATTGAGGGGTGGAAAAAACAATTAGATACAATAGGACTATTTAACACGAATTGAGTCAACCCGAAAAATTTCCGAAATTGAAACCATATACGTAAGGTATATTTAACTATCGGGTTGTCGATTCGATTCGGCAATTTAGAAAGAGCAAAAGGGAGAGATGTCCCTAAAATAGAACCCAGAGCATAAGCTGATACCGATTTATTTTCCAAACTCACCCAATGAGGGCCAAAAGGACCATCCCATTCTTTCAACCAACATATCAAATATCTAATATTAACTGCCCAATATTAAAATCTGAAATTTGTAATGCCAACCCACCATCCTTCCTTGTCTTCTGTAAGTATATTTTACCTAACCTGGGATTTTTATTCTGCCATATATATGAGGAAATTTTTGAATCAACATTAGTAAAAAAGGATTTCGGAATAAAAATTGGTACCGCTTGAAAAATATATAAAAATTTAGGTAAAATAACCATCTTAATAGCATTAATCCTACCTATCAGAGACAAAGATAATGGTGACCACTTAGTAAACAAGCCTTTAATCTGATCAATTAAGGGTAGAAAATTAAACCTAAATAATTCTTTATGGTTTTTTGTAATTTTAATCCCTAAGTAAGTAAAAGAGTCTTTAACTAATTTAAACGGTAAAATACCATAGTTTGGGACCTGTCTATTCAAAGGAAATAATTCACTCTTATTAAGATTTAACTTATACCCAGAAAACTCACTAAATTGAGCCAACAATGATAGGACTGCTGGAATAGATTTCTCAGGGTTAGAGATGAATAATAATAAATCATCTGCGTATAAAGATACCTTATGAATATCTGTTCCACGATTAATACCCAAAATATCCTGTGATTCTCTGATGGCAATTGCCAAAGGTTCTAAAGCGATGTTAAATAGTAATGGACTAAGAGCACAACCTTGTCTAGTGCCCCGAAATAAACGAAAAAATAGAGATCTTTGATTGTTAGTAAACACCGAGGCTACTGGAGTTTGATATATCAGTTTAATCCAAGAAATAAAGGTCGGACTGAAGTTAAACTTCTCCAGCACATAAAATAAGTAAGGCCATTCAACTCTATCAAATGCTTTCTCAGCATCTAATGAAATAACACATTCTGAAGTATTGTGTGAAGGAGTATAAACAATATTCAATAATCTCCTAACATTAAAAAAAGAATAGCGATTTTTAATAAAACCGGTTTGGTCTTCCGAAATAATTTGGGGTAGTACCTTCTCCAGCCTGGAAGCCAGTAACTTGGAAAAAATCTTAGAATCCACATTCAATAAAGATATTGGTCTATAAGATGCACAATCAGTAGGGTCTTTATCTTTCTTCAGTATTAAGGAAATGGAAGCTCTATAAAAAGATTGAGGCAAATTCCCCAATCTAATTGCTTCTTCAAAAACCTTGCATAGCCAAGGAGATAGAGTAGCAGAAAAACATTTAAAAAATTCTACTGTGTACCCATCTGGACCTGGTGCTTTCCCAGAATTCATTGAGGAAATGACCCCTTTAATTTCCGCATCCGTAAACGGAGTATCTATTACTGAAAGATCATCAGATGATAGTTTTGGAAAATTCAAATTCCCAAGAAAATCACACATGGTATTATGATCCTGAGGGAATTCAGATTGATACAGGGAGGTATAAAAGTCTTGAAAAGACTTATTTATCTCATCATGGTTAACTGTCAAATCCCCGTTCTGCTGACGAACCATAGTGATTTGCCGTTTAACTGAAACATTCTTCAGCTGACTAGCTAACAGTTTTCCCGATTTATCACTATGTATATAAAAATCAGATCTGGTTTTCATTAATTGATTTTCAATCGGAGATGTAAGTAATAAACTATGTTCCATTTGAAGTTCAACCCTTTGTTTGTAAAGCTCCTTGCTAGGTATAGTCGAATATTTCTTGTCAATCTCTTTAATTTTATCAACCAATAAAAAAGATTCCTTCTTAATGCGTTTTCTCAGACCAGCAGAATAAGAGATAATCTGTCCACGTATATACGCTTTAAAAGTGTCCCAAAATATTCCGCAAGAGATATCCTCCGTGGAATTAGTTGAAAAGAAGAAATCGATCTGTTCCTTCATAAATTTAATAAAGTCCGGCTGTTGCAATAAGGTACAGTCAAATCGCCATTGTCTAGCACTTAAAGCTATATCCGTAAAATTAATAGAAAGTTTTAATGGAGCATGGTCGGAAATAGCTATAATATCATAATTACAACCAATTACCGATGGAATAAAACAAGAGTCAATAAAAAAAATAATCAATTCTCGAATAGGAGTGATAAACATGTGAGAAAAAAGAAAACTCTTTGTCATTAGGATGACGAAATCTCCAAATGTCAAAAACTCCATTATCAGTCAAAAAGGAGTTAATACAAGTCGCCGACTTATTGGGTAGAGTCTGAATAGGTGTAGATTTGTCCATCAAATGAATTAGACAACAATTAAAGTCACCACCCATTATTAACTTATATTCATTTAAAATAGGTAAAGAAGTAAATAAGGACTTAAAGAAATCAGGACAATCCACATTTGGGGCATAAACATTAACCATACCAAACTTTTTATTACCGAGTAAGCCCGTAATTAACAAAAATCTACCATTCGGATCCGAAAGGATATCATGTTGAACAAATGCAATAGAGGAGTCAATAAAAATTGAAACTCCCTTAACTTTGGCATTCGAATTCGAATGATACTGTTGACCCCGCCAAGACCTAAAAAAGCGATATTTGTCCTCCTTCCTCACATGAGTTTCTTGTACAAAAATAATATGAGCATTAAGTCTTTGGAATACTTTGAAAATCTTCTTTCGTTTAATCGGATGGTTTAATCCATTAGTATTCCAAGACACAAAGTTAATGGTTTGAGCCATGTTTCTAAAGTCATCCCTTTGGTATATAAAGGGTTAACCATGTTATAAACCCATGCACCCGGAAGAGGAACAAAAATAAAGAGCGGACCCGGAAGTGACGACATCGTAGACATATTTGTAGTTCAAGAACAGCCCAAATTAAAAAAAACTAAAACTAATTTATTTTAGAGATAATTTTTGCATCCACATTTAATAGCGAAATAGGTCTATACGATGAACATTCAACAGGATCTTTATCGTTTTTTTAAGAATTAAGGAAATAGATGCTTCACAAAAAGAAGGTAAATTACCCTTCGCAAAGGATTCATGAAATATTTCCGAAAGATACGGAGAAAGTAATCTTACAATTTTTTTGTAAAATCCCACTGAATAACCATTAAGTCCAGGAGCATTACCTGATTGCATTGAAAAACTAGCTTTCTGAATTTCATGTTCGGTAATTGGAACATCAAGCAGCTGTTGATCTTCAACAGAAATTTGTGAAAATTTAATCTTATGTTAAAAAGCCTTCATTTTGGAGGAATCTGCTGGAAATTGAAATCTATAAATATCAGAGTAAAAATCTTGAAAAGTATTCTTAATGTCCTCATGGCTGCTTGCTATCTCTCCATTATTTTTACGAATCTTTAAGATTTGTCTTTTAGCTGTAGCTGCTCTTAATTGAGCAGCTAAGAGTTTATTATTTTAATCCCAAAAATATAAAATTGACTTTTCAATTTTAAGCATATATCTTTCAATAGGTTATGGTGGTAATAAATTATACGGTGATTGTAATTCTACTCTTCTTTTAAATGAAACAACATTTGGAGATGATGTTATCTAATTCTTTAATTTGTTTAGAGATTTTACCTAATTCCATTCTTGCTTGTTTCTTCAGTTTAGCTATATACGAAATAATTTGACCACGTAAACAAGCTTTTAATGTATCTCCAATTACTAACTTAGAGACGTTTCCTATATTATTAAAGAGTAAAAACTCTTTTACCTGAGCTTCAATAAACTCAACAAATTCTGATCTTTGTAATAAATGTTCTAGAAAACGTCAGAATGATCTGGTAAGAACAACATCTTTCAGATCAAATAGTAAGTTTAAAGGAGCATAATCAGTGATAGCGATCGCATCATACTCACATTTCTGAACATTAAATAAAAGTCGATGGTCAACTATGAAATAGTCGATTCCCGAATATTTATTATGAACCATATAACCATATAACAATCACAGCACGGAAACAGGCCATCTCGGCCCTCCTAGTCCGTGCCGAACTCTTAATCTCACCTGGTCCCACCTACCCGCACTCAGCACTACTCCACTCCTTTCCTGTCCATATACCTATCCAATTTTACCTTAAATGACACAACTGAACTGGCCTCGTGTTTCCCTTAAACCTTTGCCCCCTAACTATCAAATCATGTCCTCTCGTTTGAATGTCCCCTACTCTCAATGGAAACAGCCTATTCACGTCAACTCTATCTATCCCTCTCAGAATTTTAAATACCTCGATCAAATCACCCCTCAACCTTCTACGCTCCAATGAGTAGAGACCTAACTTGTTCAACCTTTCTCTGTAACTTAAGTGCTGAAACCCAGGTAACATCCTAGTAAATCGTCTTTGCCTCTGCACTCTCTCTAATTTATGGATAACTTTCCTATAATTCGGTGACCAGAACTGTACACAATATTCCAAATTTGGACTTACCAATGCCTTGTACAATTTTAACATTACATCCCAACTTCTGTACTCAATGCTCTGATTTATAAAGGCCAGCGTTCCAAAAACCTTCTTTGCCATGTGAGAAAAAAAAGTATTCTCTATCACTAGGGTGCATATGCCTCCAGATCTCGATTAAACCATAATCAATCAAAAAGGAATTAATCAGTGATGCAGAACGATTAGGGAGTTGATATTTGGATGAGGACTTATCCATTAAATGTTTATGACAAGTATTAAAATCATCACCCATTAATAATATATATTAATTTAAATCAGGTAATAGAGCAAAAAATGAGCTTTAAAATGAGGGATCATCAACATTTGGTCCATAAATATTGACCAAAACCATTTTCCTATTGCAAATTATTCCTTTAACAATCAAAAATCTACCGTTAATATTAGCTATAATATCCTCCTGGTTAAAAGGAATATTGGAATCATTAAAAATAGAGACACCTCTAGTTTTACTCTGGGACTTTGCATGAAACTGAGGAGCCTTCCAAAATTTAAAAAAAATCGATTTTTATCACATAACCTGATATGCGTCTCTTGAGCAAAGATTATAACAGGCTGGAATAGATTAATAACTTTGAATGTTTTCTTACGCTTAATAGGATGATTCCAACCGCGAACATTCCACGTTAAAACGTTTAACTGTTTAGATATCATCATGGAACTTTGTATCTGAAAAGAGTAGTTAGACGCATGACAGGATAGGGTAGTCCAAAATGGCGGAGATGAACAACAATTAAAATAATCGGCGTATGCTCCGGGATTCCATAATGGGGGGAAAAAGTAAAAAAAATCCCACCCAAACAACAAAACTCAGAAAAAGTCGATATTAATCGACGCAAGCCCCAATAAATGCATAGATGCAAATACAAACTCCGCCTACCTAAGTAAAAAAAAAACCTCTGTCTCCCTGTATGGAACATAAAACTCATTACAGTCGACATATATCGCAATATAATTAACTTGGAAGGAACGTGTTTTTCTTGTAAAAGAAAACGACCTTCAATTTGGAAGTAACCTTCATAACATTAGATAAGGGAAGAAAAACACATCCAAAACAATTTTTGAAATATTTGCACAAAAGAAAAACTATCGCCATCTCTAGATTTTCTTGTCTATCTTTAAAACAGAAGGAAATCCAAATAATTATTTAAACGATCTTTACAAAAGCATACGAAACAAACAAAAAAAATCATTTTAATGCTGCAGAAAAAAGAAATTCTAAATGGTTCAAACTTATTACTGTCTATCTAGAGTTCTCCCTCTATGTCTTCTGAATTTGAAGCCGTCCAAACCAGTCTTTTTCAGAGATAAAAATACATTTTGAAGTAAAGACTTCTGTAACCATCAAATCTTCCAATCTCATCACTCTTTACACCGCGAAACAATTAAGCCATTATAAATCATTCTGTCTTCAGGCTTCAGACTCGTCATCAGTTGCGTCAGATAAAGAATTAATAAAGCCCAATTCTTCTACTACTGGATCATCAAAAATATGAACGCCAGAATTTTTGTCAAAAAACCCTTATTTCGCCTGGTACTGAAGAAGTGAATCGAGCTTATAAATTAACGCTAATTTCATAACCGATGCAAATCCAGCATCCTTCTTAACAATTTCGCGTGAAAAAAACTTGAAAAAAGCGAATGTCTGAATCCTGATACTGAAATAATCTTTTTTTCCCCGCAAGCTTAATAATACGGTCTTTGTCTCTGCAACAGAGAAAACACACAACAATATGTTTGTTTTTACCTTCATCCTAAAATTATAAAGTTCCGATTCTGTGAGCCATTTCGATATCTGAAGGCTGTAAAGAAATCTCTGGAAATATGGACTGAACCTTTTTTGCGAAATAATCGGCCGATTCTGATTTATCTTTTAATCCAACAATTAGAATATTATTCCGACGTGATCGAGCTTCGAGATCGACGATCCGTTGTTGGGCTTTTTCCAAAAGAGAAGAAAGGTCAGCAGCAATTCGACTAACTTCTTTAGGATCAATGCTCAGACAGTCAACTTTTCCTTCGAATTTCTTTTTTAGTTGAGTTATCTCAATTCCGATACTGCTGATTTGAGATTCTAGTCTCTTTCCCTAGGGGCTTCCGCCGAGAATTTGCTAGCTTTTTTAGGCTTCCCATTGCCCAGGTCCGGATTTCTTTCGGAGCTTCTGAGAGTAGCCAGCATTATAACTGTCACTCCACAGATCCGACTGAATAAAATTGAAATTTCAAAGTTTAAGGCGAAAAAGGGAGAGATTAACGAGGGACAAGGAACAACTGTGTCTTACATGTCCGTAAACGGGAGGCAGAGTCCTTAACATTACATCCCAACTCCTATACTCAATGCTTTGATTCATAAAGGACAGCATACCAAAGGCTTTTTTCACACTCTATCCACATGAGATTCCACCTTCAGGGAACAATGCGCCATTATTCCTAGATCACTCTGTTCTACAGCATTTTTCAATGCACTACCATTTACCGTCTATGTCCTATTTGGATTATTCCTACCAAAATGTAGCACCTCACACATATCAGCATTAAACTGCATCTGCCATCTTTCAGCCCTCTCTTCTAATTGGCCTAAGTCTCACTGCAAGCTTTGAAAACTTACTTCATTATCCACAACGCCACCTGCTTTAGTATCATCTGCATTCTTACTAATCCAATTAACCACACCATCATCCAGATAATTAATGTATTTGACAAACAACACTGGACCGAGTACAGATCCCTGAGGCACACCAATAGTCATTAGCCTCCAACCTGACAAACAGTTATCCACCATTACTCTCTGGTATCTCCCATCCAGCCACTGCTGAATCCATTTTAATACCTCAATATTAATACCTAACTATTGACCATTCCTAACTACCCATCTGTGCGGAACCTTGTCAAAGGCCTCACTGAACTCTATATAGACAACATTCACTGCTTTATCCTCGTTAACTTTCCTTGTAACCTCTTCTAAAAATCCAATAAGGTTTGTCAAACATGACCTTCCACGCACAAATCCAAGCTGACTGTTCCTAACAGACCCTGTCTAGCCAGATAATTATAAATATCATCTCTAAGAATACTTTCCATTAATTTACCCACCACTAACGTCAAACTGACAGGCCTATAGTTGCTAGGCTTACTCTTAGAACCCTTTTTAAACAAAGTAACCACAAGAGCAATACGCTAATCCTCCGGCACCATCCCCGTTTCTAATGACATTTGAAATGTTTTCAGTCAGAGTCCCTGCTATTTCTACACTAACATCTCTCCAGGTCTCAAATATTCTGTAAGGACCCGGAGATTTATCCAACATTTATATTCTTTAAAAGCGCTAGTTTTTCCTCCTCTTTAATCATCATAGTTTCCATAACTTCCCTACTGGTTTCACTTACCTTACACAATTCAATATCCTTCTCCTTAGTGAAAACCGAAGAAAATAAATTGTTCAAAATCTCCCCCATCTCTTTCGGCTCCACACATAGCTGTCCACTCTGATTCTCCAAGGGACCAATTTTATCCCTCACTATGGTTTTGCTATTAATGTAACTAGAAAACGTTCGGATTTATTTTCACCTTACTTGCCAAAGCAACCTCGTATCTTCTTTTAGCTTTTACTAATTTCTTTCTTAAGATTATTCTTACATTCTTTATATCCCCCGAGCACCTAATTTACTCCATGCTGTCTATATTTATTGTAGATATCTCTCTTTTCCCTAACCAGGTTTCCAATATGCCTTGAAAACCATGGCTCTCTCAAACTTTTAACCATTCCATTCAGACTGACAGGAACATAAATATTCTGTACACTCGAAATTTCACTTTTAAATGACTTCCAGTTCTCTATTACATCCTTCCCATAAAACAAATTGTCCCCGTCCATTCCCTCTAAATCCTTTCGTAGTTCCTCAAAGTTAGACTTTCTCCAACCAAAAAACTCAACCCTGCGTCCAGTTCTATCCTTCTCCATAATTATATTGAAACTGATGGCATTGTGATCACTGGACACGAAGTGCTCCCCAACTCATACCTCCGTCACCTGACCTATCTCATTCTCTAACAGAAGATCCAACACTGCCCGTTCTCTAGTCGGTACCTCTATGTATTGCTGCAAATAACTGTCCTGCACGCACTTTACAAACTCCAAACCATCCAGCCCTTTTACAGTATGGGCTTCCTAGTCTATGTGTGGAAAATTAAAATCTCCCACAATCACAACCTCGTGCTTACTACAAATATCTGCTATTAGCTTGCAAATTTGCTCCTCCAATTCTCGCTCCCCATTAGGTTGTCTATAATACACCCCTATAAGTGTTACTACACCTTTCCCACTCCTCAATTCCACCCAAATAGACTTCCTAGACGAGCCCTCTAATATATCCTGCCAGAGCACCGCTGTAATATTTTCTCTGACAAGCAAAGCAACAGCTCCAACTCTTGTCCCTCCGATTCTATCGAACCTGAAGCAACAAAATCCAGATATATTTAATTGCCAATCACACCCCTCCTGCAACCATGTTTCACTAATAAATACAGCATTATATTTCCAGGTATCAATCCATGCACGAAGCCCATCCACATTCCCTACAATATTCCTAGCATTAAAATAAATGAATTTAATAACTTCTCCTCCTCTTCTTCTCTGTTTATCTCTGACAGTCCAAAAAACTTGACTGTCTTCTTTTTCTTCCTTCTCCCATACATCTGTTCCTATATTCCGGTTCTATATCCCCCTCGTATCGGGTTTAAATCCACTGAAGCCTCTCAAGACAACCTATCTGCAAGAATATTTGTCCCCATACAGTTCAGTTGTAAACCGTACCGCCGGAACAGGTCCCAAATTCCCTGGAAGACTGCCCAATTATCTATAAATCTGAAGCCCTCTCTCCTGCACCATGTCTTCAGCCACGTGTTGATCTGCTCTATCTTACTATTTCTAAACCCATTTCCACGTGGCACTGGTAGCAATCCTGAAATTGCTATCCCGGTGGCCCTGTTCTTTAACTTGGCACATAGCTCCCGAAACTCACCTCTCAGAAACTCCTCACTTTTCTTACCCACGTCATTGGTCCCTACATGGACCACGACTTCCGGCTGCTCCCCGTCCCTCTTGAGAATACTGAGAACTTGATCCGGTATATCGCGAACCCTGGCACCTGAGAGACAACAGACCATCCTGGATTCTCGATCTGTTCTAAAGAACCTTCTATCTTTCACCCTAACTATTGAATCCCCTATCACTGCTGCTCTCCTCTTTTCCCTCCTTCCTTTCTGAGCTGAGGGTCCAGTCTCGGTGCCAGAGACGCAACCATTGCAACTTGACCCTCGTAGGTCGTCCCCACCAACAGTATCCAAAACGGTATACTTATTGTTGATGGGAACGGTCACAGGGGTGCTCTGCTCTTCCTTTCTATTCCCCTTCCCTCTCCACACTGTCACCCAACTATCTGTCTCCTGACTCCTAGGGGTAACTATCTCCCTGAAACTCCTGCCTATTTCTGCTTCTGCCTCCCGAATGATCCGAAGTTCATTCAGTTCCAGCTCCAATTCCCTAACACGGTTTGTCAGCAGCTGCAGCTGGATGAACATTTGCAGATGTAGTCATCAGGGACAGCTGTGCTCGCCCTGACTTCCCACATACTGCCAACGGAGCATTCATCTGCCCGAACTGCAGCCTCCATTACGTACTCCTAAGCTAATTAGATTAATTAAAGGAGTTTACCCGGCCTTACCTCACCTGGAGTGAAGCTCGTACTCAGCCTCTGCTTGCTTTTTAAATTCCCCCGCTGATCTCAGCGGCCGACTTTCACGCGCTTGCGCAGTCGTCTCCCGTTCAACTTCTCCTCTGCCTGTTTTCGCCGAAGTATGATTGAGTCAAAGCCTTCCCACCCTGCCTCTTTCCAATCCGACAATGGCTGCTACGACGATGGCCGCTGTATACGGCGGTCTTTCTTGTAAACCTATGGTTCTACGTCACGCGCCTGCTCATCTAGCCTCTTTGCTCGATCAGTTAAAAAACAGCTTCCCTCCGAACTTTTTTACCTCTTCACTCTCCGCCTCTTGCTTCGATTTAGATCCTAAATTCCACAGATTCATAACACCGTAGCTAAAAAAAAACATTTAGATCTTGTCTAAGCCTATTCAACAATAGGAAATATCCTTTCCATATTTACTCTTTCCAGTTTTTCAATATTCCATGATTTTCATTGAGCTCCTTATAAATTACATACGACCATAAAACCGTAACACATCTAAAGATTTCAAGCCATGTTTCTTAAGCAGAGATACGGCTGCTCCTCTGCCTACCTTCCAATTGTTCCGATACCATGGGTAAGCTTGTGAATTCGCTCCATTACCACCATCCTTCATCCACGATTCAGTGATGGCCACAACACCATACCCGATACTCTGCAAAAGTTCAACAAGATCATCAACTTAACCTCAAGCCACTTGCATGCAATCTGCACTCTGTGGTTGCGTGGGCCGATATCATTGCAGCTGGATTTACTGGAGCTGCTGGGGGTTGTTTAAAGTATTATGGCAAGGGGATGAGAACCAGGATGTTAGAGCTGATGATGATCCAGTAGCTTTACAAGTAAACGATGGTTTTAACATGAATGTAAGGAAATTACCAGCCAATGATTGGGTACAAATGCAGACGGAGCGAAGACTTAAGAGTTAACACAATGGCAGCATTCAAAAGGGAGAAGAATGCGGGACTGATGGTTGTGTTAAATATGCTGGCTCAATTAAAGATTCATCAGTATGCCATTGTGGCCATCACTGAGCCGTGGCTGAAAGAAGGCAATCGTTGCGAGCGAAACAGCTAAGGATATACGTTGTATTCAAAGCAGACCAGGAAGGCATAAGCGATAGTGCGGCTCTATTGGTATGGGGGTGAAGCTAGATCTTTAGAAACAGATGACATATGTTCAGAGAATGCTGAATCTTTGTGGGTGGCATTAAGAAAAAGCAAGGGTAAAAAATAAATATTATGGGAATCATATAGGGCATTCCAAATAGCAGCGAATGTAATGTGGGTGTTGAGACTGCAAAGGGAGCTTGAAATGTCATGTACCAAGGGTAATAAAATAAATTGTAATGCGGGAATTCTATATGCAAGGTGTAGGGAAAATATGGTTCATTTCGGATCTCAAGAGAGGAAATGCGTCTACAGATGACTTTTTAGAGGAGGTTGTGCTTGGGTCTACTAGAGGGAATTATATTTAAGATTGGGTGTTGTGAAATAATCCAGATCATATTTGGTAGCTTAACGTAAAACACCACTTAGGAGGGAGAGAATAGTGTAATTGAATTAATAATGGAATTTGAGATGGAGGATCATAACTCACATGTGTCTGTATCGCAATGGAGCAAAGTAAATTACAAAGACATTAGAGAGGAACTTGCCTGGATGGATTGGAAGAGGATACTTTGCTGAACAGTTAACTGCCGGTTAACTGTCGGCTAACTATTACTTGGATTGCACTACCTGTATGTATAATCTATATTTTAATTTATATTTATCATTATTATTGTTATGAGCAGAGAGACAGCATCTGCCGGAAGTAAATTCCTTGTATGTGCATCGGTACTTGGCGATTAAAGTCTGATTCTGATTCTGATTCTGATTCTGATACTGGCGATGATGACGGGGGAGCAGAGATGGCTGTTGCTTCTGGAGATTGTTCTCAAGACGCAGGATAAATATTTCCAACATAGGAAGAAATTTTCGAATGGCAACTGTCAGTAAATGCGGCAAACGAAAATTATTTAGGTGCTGCTTAATTGACAAGAAAAGGGAATATAAAGAATCAAAAGTGAGTAGCATGTTGGGGGGTAGGCACGTTTTTAAAGATCAATCAAAACATATCTAATAAGCTATAAGAAGGGACGAAATGAAAGACTAGGGCAGACAATCCAATAATATAAAACTCGAATGGAGTCTATGGAAACAAGGAAACAAGTAGGGAGCTCATGGAACTGATGCAGATTAAAGAGGAGGAGCAGCTTACTGTCTTGAGGCAAATAAGAGAAGATAAATCCCCAGGCCCTGACAGGGTATTCGCTTGGATCTTGACGGAGACTAGTGTTGAAATTGCAGGGGCCCTGGCAGAAATATTTTAAATGTTGATATCCACGGGTCAGGTGCCGGAGGATTGGAGGATAGCTCATGTAGTTCCGTTGTTTAAAAAAGGCTCAAAAAGTAAGCCGGGAAATTATTGGCCCGTAACTTTGAAATCGGAAGTAAGTAAATTATTGGAAGGAATACCAAGTGATAGGATCTACAACCATATATAACCATATAACCATATAACAATCACAGCACGGAAACAGGCCATTCCGGCCCTCCTAGTCCGTGCCGAACTCTTAATCTCACCTAGTCCCACCTACCCGCACTCAGCCCATAACCCTCCACTCCTTTCCTATCCATATACCTATCCAATTTTACCTTAAATGACACAACTGATCTGGCCTCTACTACTTCTACAGGAAGCTCATTCCACACAGCTATCACTCTCTGAGTAAAGAAATACCCCCTCGTGTTTCCCTTAAACTTTTGCCCCCTAACTCTCAAATCATGTCCTCTCGTTTGAATCTCCCCTACTCTCAATGGAAACAGCCTATTCACGTCAACTCTATCTATCCCTCTCAACATTTTAAATACCTCGATCAAATCCCCCCTCAACCTTCTACGCTCCAATGAATAGAGACCTAACTTGTTCAACCTTTCTCTGTAACTTAAGTGCTGAAACCCTGGTAACATCCTAGTAAATCGTCTCTGCACTCTCTCTAATTTATTGATATCTTTCCTATAATTCGGTGACCAGAACTGTACACAATATTCCAAATTTGGCCTTACCAATGCCTTGTACAATTTTAACATTACATCCCAACTTCTGTACTCAATGCTCTGATTTATAAAGGCCAGCGTTCCAAAAGCCTTCTTCACCACCCTATCTACATGAGACTCCACCTTCAGGGAACTATGCACTGTTATTCCTAGATCTCTCTGTTCCACTGCATTCCTCAATGCCCTACCATTTACCCTGTATGTTCTATTTGGATTATTCCTGCCAAAATGTAGAACCTCACACTTCTCAGCATTAAACTCCATCTGCCAACGTTCAGCCCATTCTTCTAACCGGCATAAATCTCCCTGCAAGCTTTGAAAACCCACCTCATTATCCACAACACCTCCTACCTTAGTATCATCAGCATACTTACTAATCCAATTTACCACCCCATCATCCAGATCATTTATGTATATTACAAACAACATTGGGCCCAAAACAGATCCCTGAGGCACCCCGCTAGTCACCGGCCTCCATCCCGATAAACAATTATCCACCACTACTCTCTGGCATCTCCCATCTAGCCACTGTTGAATCCATTTTATTACTCCAGCACTAATACCTAACGACTGAACCTTCTTAACTAACCTTCCATGTGGAACTTTGTCAAAGGCCTTGCTGAAGTCCATATAGACTACATCCACTGCCTTACCCTCGTCAACATTCCTCGTAACTACTTCAAAAAATTCAATAAGGTTTGTCAAACATGACCTTCCACGCACAAATCCATGCTGGCTACTCCTAATCAGATCCTGTCTATCCAGATAATTATAAATACTATCTCTAAGAATACTTTCCATTAATTTACCCACCACTGATGTCAAACTGACAGGTCTATAATTGCCAGGCTTACTTCTAGAACCCTTTTTAAACAATGGAACCACATGAGCAATACGCCAATCCTCCGGCACAATCCCTGTTTCTAATGACATCTGAAAGATCTCCGTCAGAGCTCCTGCTATCTCTACACAAACTTCCCTCAAGGTCCTGGGGAATATCCGGTCAGGACCCGGAGATTTATCCACTTTTAAATTTCTTAAAAGCGCCAGTACTTCCACCTCTTTAATTGTCATAGGTTCCATAACTTCCTTACTTGTTTCCCACACCTTACACCATTCGATATCCTTCTCCTTAGTGAATACCGAAGAGAAGAAATCGTTCAAAATCTCTCCCATCTCCCTCGGCTCCACACATAGCTGACCACCCTGATTCTCTAAGGGACCAATTTTATCCCTCACTATCCTCTTGCTTTTAATATAACTGTAGAAGCCTTTCGGATTTACTTCCACCTTATTTGCCAAACCAAACTCGTAACTTCTTTTAGCTTTTCTAATCTCTTTCTTAAGTTTCCTTTTACATTCTTTATATTCCTCGAGCAATTCCTTTACTCCATGCTGCCTATATCTATTGTAGACATCCCTCTTTTTTCGAACCAAGTTTCTAATATCCCTTGAAAACCATGGCGCTTTCAAACCTTTAATCTTTCCTTTCAACCGAACAGGAACATAAAGATTCTGTACCCTCATAATTTCACCCTTAAATGACCTCCATTTCTCTATTACATCCTTCCCATAAAACAACTTGACCCATTCCACTCTCTCTAAATCCCTGCGCATCTCCTCAAAGTTAGCCTTTCTCCAATCAAAAATCTCAACTCTAGGTCCAGTCCTGTCCTTCTCCATAATTATATTGAAGCTAATGCTATTGTGATCACTGGACCCGAAGTGCTCCCCAACACATACATCTGTCAGCTGACCTATCGCATTCCCTAACAGGAGATCCAACACTGCCCCATCTCTAGTCGGTACTTCTATGTATTGTTGCAAAAAGCTATCCTGCACACATTTCACAAACTCTAAACCATCCAGCCCTTTTACAGAATGAGCTTCCCAATCTATGTGTGGAAAATTAAAATCTCCCACAATCACCACCTTGTGTTTACTACAAATATCTGCTATCTCCTTACACATTTGCTCTTCCAACTCACGCTCCCCATTAGGTGGCCTATAATACACTCCTATCAGTGTTACTACACCTTTCCCATTCCTCAATTCCACCCAAATAGCCTCCCTAGAGGAGCTCTGTAATCTATCCTTCCAAAGCACCGCCATAAGATTTTCTCGGACAAGCAATGCAACACCTCCTCCTCTGGCCCCTCCTACTCTATCACACCTGAAGCAACTAAATCCAGGAATATTTAGTTGCCAATCACACCCTTCCTGCAACCATGTTTCACTAATAGCTACAACATCATAATTCCATGTATCAATCCACACTTTAAGCTCATCCACCTTTCTTACAATGCTCCTAGCATTAAAATAGATACATTTAAGATACTCTCCACCTCCTCCTCTCTTTTCATCCCTAGCAATGCATTCAAATTTATTATCCTTTTCTTTCTTCTCCCCTACAACTTCGGGCTGAGCGCATCCCTCCTCCATCACCTGCCTGTCCTCCCTCACACACGGTCTACTTACTTGCTCTACTGGTGAACTAACCTCCTCTCCCATAGTTTCCTCAAATTGATTTCCGCCCCCCCATCTTACTAGTTTAAAGTCTGCCCCGTAGCCCTAGCAAACCTCCCCGCTAGGATATTGGTCCCCCCAGGATTCAAGTGTAACCCGTCCTTCTTGAACAGGTCACGCCTGCCCCAGAAGAGGTCCCAATGATCCAGAAACTTGAATCCCTGCCCCCTGCTCCAATCCCTCAACCACGCATTCATCCTCCACCTAATTCCATTCCTACTCTCACTGTCGCGTGGTACAGGCAGTAATCCCGAGATTACTACCTTTGCGGTCATTCTTCTTAACTGCCTTCCTAACTCCCTATACTCTCGTTTCAGGACCTCTTCCCCTTTCCTACCTATGTCATTGGTACCTACATGTACCACGACCTCTGGCTCCTCACCCTCCCACTTCAGGATATCTTGGACGCGATCAGAAACGTCCCGGACCCTGGCACCAGGGAGGCAAACTACCATCCGGGACTCCCGATCACCTCCACAGAACCGCCTGTCTGAACCCCTGACTATCGAGTCCCCTATTACTATGGTCCTCTTTCTTCTATCCCTACCCTTCTGAGCTACAGGGCCGTCCTCTGTGCCGGAGGCCCGGCCACTGTCACTTCCTCCAGGTAGGCTGTCCCCCCCAACAGTACTCAAACATGAGTACTTATTGTCAAGGGGTACAGCCACTGGGGTACTCTCTAGTACCTGCCCCTTCCCCTTCCTGACCGTGACCCACCTATCTGCCTCCCGTGGCCCCGGAGTGACCACCTGCCTGTAACTCCTCTCTATCACCTCCTCACTCTCCCTGACCAGGCGAAGGTCATCGAGCTGCAGCTCCAGTTCCCTAATTCGGTCCCTCAGGAGCTGCAGTTCGGCGCACCTGGCGCAGATGTGGACGTCCGGGAGGCTCGGAGACTCCAGAATCTCCCACATCCGACACCGAGAACAACAAGCTGCCCTCACACTCATACTTCCCGAATAACTGAAAATAACAAGAACTAAAAGATAAGCCTACTGTGCCCTCTTCCGCCTAAGCCCTCTGAGCCCAAGCCCTACACTCTGCTCCCGACTCACTCCGCTGCCCGCAAACGAAGCTGCCCGCTGCTTAAGGCTGCGTTCTTTTTATATCTTCCCTCCTTCCCAGGCCTCCTTCACGCGCCTGCGCAGTCCCGCCTCTCAGAACTCCGATCTGAGAAGCAATTTGAAAATGGCCGCCGCCGCACTTCTTCTCAGCCTCGCTGTCCTCTTCCAAAAGAGAACTGCCTCACTCCTTCTCTCCTTTTTATATCTTCCCTCCTTCCCAGGCCTCCTTCACGCGCCTGCGCAGTCCCGCCTCTCAGAACTCCGATCTGAGAAGCAATTTGAAAATGGCCGCCGCCGCACTTCTTCTCAGCCTCGCTGTCCTCTTCCAAAAGAGAACTGCCTCACTCCTTCTCTCCTTTTTATATCTTCCCTCCTTCCCAGGCCTCCTTCACGCGCCTGCGCAGTCCCGCCTCTCAGAACTCCGATCTGAGAAGCAATTTGAAAATGGCCGCCGCCGCACTTCTTCTCAGCCTCGCTGTCCTCTTCCAAAAGAGAACTGCCTCACTCCTTCTCTCCTTTTTATATCTTCCCTCCTTCCCAGGCCTCCTTCACGCGCCTGCGCAGTCCCGCCTCTCAGAACTCCGATCTGAGAAGCAATTTGAAAATGGCCGCCGCCGCACTTCTTCTCAGCCTCGCTGTCCTCTTCCAAAAGACAAGTATTTGGATAGACAGGAACTTATTAGAAACAGTCAGCATGGCGTTGTGCGTGATAGGTCATGCTTAACTAATCTATTAGAGTTTTTCTAGGAGGTTACCAGGAAGTGGATGAATGGAAGGCAGTGGATGTTGTAGACATGGACTTCAGTAAGGCCTTTGACTAGGTCCCGCATAGGAGGTTAGTTAGGAAGATTCAATTGCTAGGTATACATGGAGAGGTGGCAAATTGTATTAATCATTTGCTCAATGGAAGAAGCCAGAGAGTGGTAGTGGAGGATTGCTGCTCCGTGTGGAGGCCTGTGACTAGTGGTGTGCCACAGGGATCAGTGCTGGGTCCATTGTTATTTGTCATCTATATCAATGGTCTGGATTATAATATGGCAAATCGGATCAGCAAATTTGCTGATGATACACAGATTGGAGGTATAGTGGACAGTGAGGAAGGATTTCAAAGCTTGCAGAGGGATTTGGACCAGTTGGAGGAATGGGCAGAAAAATGGCAGATGGAGTTTAATGTGGACAAGTGTGAGGTATTGCACTTTGAAAGGTCAATCCAATAGAGAACATACAAGGTTAATGGTAGGACACTGAGGAGTGCTGTAGAACAGAGGGATCTGGGAGTACAGGTACATAATTCCCTAAAAGTGGCATCACAAGTAGATAGGGTTGTAAAGACAGGTTTTGGTACATTGACTTTTATAAATCAAAGTATTGAGTATAAGAGTTGGAATGCAATGGTGAGGTTGTATAAGACATTGGTGAGACCAGATTTGGAGTATTGTTTGCAGTTTTGGTCACCTAATTGCAGGAAGGATATAATAAGGTTCAAAGAGTGCAGAGAGGGTTTACAAGGATGTTGCCGGGACTTGAGAATCTGAGTTAAAGAGAAAGGTTGAATAGGTTAGGACTTTATTCCCTGGTGCGTCGGAAAATGAGGGGTGATTTGAGAGAGGTGAATAAAATTAAGATGGGGCTAGATAAAGTGATTGCAAGCAGGCTTTTCCCACTGAAATCAGGGGAGTAAAAAACAGAGGTCATGGTTTAAGGGTGAAGTGGAAAAGTTTAAAAGGAACATTAGGGGGTGGCTTCTTCACGCAGAGAGTGGTGGGAGTATGGAATGAGCTGTCAAATGAAGTGATGAATGCGGGCTCACTTTTGACATTTAAGAAAATCTTGAACAGGATGAGAGGGGTAGGAGGGATATCGCCCAGGTGCAGGTCTGTGGGACTAGGCAGAAAAATGGTTCTGCACAGCCAAGAAGGGCCAAAAGTCCTGTTTCTGTGGTGTAATGTTCTATGGTTCTATAAAGCAGGATACAAAAACGATTTGATCAAATAATATAAAGAATAAATACAGGCGAAAGTTCAATGGAACACTGGAAAACTGATACTGGTGAGATTGTAATGTGTCATAAGGGAGCGATGGAAGCAGACCCAAATGCAAGAGACAGACACTGAAGTAATGGGAACTGGATTATCTTTATTAAGAATGCTACGGAAGGCAGGAGCGAGGACAAAATTATAACACGAACGTCGACAAAGAATGATAAGCCGGAAAACCTGGACTTGGACTTGGGACTTGAACTTGACAGGGATCTGAGGTCATGACTGGGAACTCGGGACTTGTCAGGGACTGGGTACCTGGGTCAAGACATGGCTTGGACTTGAATCGGACTGGACTTGGACTTTACTCGGACTGAGCTTGAACTTGACTCTCGACTTGGACTTGGAACTTGACTCTTGATTTAGATTTGGGACTTGACTCTTGACTTAGACGAGGCTCAGATTTGACAGACACAGGACACAGAACACGTGCCGGGCCTCTTCCTTGGACATAGGACACAGAGCCGGGACTCTTCTTAAAGACAGGACACAGAACACTGAGCTGGGTCTCCTCCCTGGACACAGAAAATACTGCCGGGATTCATCTTAGACAGAGGGCACGGAGCACTAAGCCGGAACTCTTCCTTGGACATGGGAAATAGAGCTCTTCTTAGTTATAGGGCACAAAACACTGAGACCGTTCCCCATTTAGGGAAGCGGCAAACGGCCGGACTTACCGAGAGGTGGAGCGTACACGAAGAGGCTTAGCCACTGTCAAGTAAAACTTGAGTTTCTAGAAAGTATTGGGACTTCGAGGCAAAAGAAAATAAAATTTCAAAGTAAAGCTAGAATTCACTGATAGACCAGACGGAACCTACTGCCGGAGTGCTGCTTCTATCCGCAACATTTATGTCGGATCCCGCAGCGTCACAGCGGCAGTCTGGGAGCAGCGTTGGAATTTGCGGTAAGTTACCGAAGTTTAACTAACTTGAGAGACTGCTTCATGGAAAAGAGCACTGCTGTCACTGCGTTTGGGATAGCGCTAACTCCTTCACGGGCTTCATCGCACGCAGGCACTTCTCGGAAACGGCGCGAGGCTTAAGAAGAGCTTGCGAACCTTCGAGAGGGTTCGCCCGGTGTGAAAAAGTAATGGCTGGAGGCCATAGCGCTCCATTAGAGAAACGGAGGTGCAGATCCGAATTCGACTACAAAGTCCGAGAGGCAGCCAGTGTTTTCTTTCACCTTATGACTGATTACTTATGACTTATGGCTAATAACTTATGGCTAAGGACGATCAAACTGCCGCACTTGCGAAAAATAAAAGGAGAAAAAAAGTAAAAGTTGTTTGATTATTGAGTGGAATCCGGTTTAAAAAAAACCTTCGGGTAGGCGGATTCAATGCCTTTCAAGTGGACAGCTGTAGATATTCAAAGAAGAATCAGAACTCCGACTTGAAAGTGAAAAGAAATGCTTGACACTGAAAAAACAAACTATTTGACCGGGAAACTGGAGGACTAAGAAACAGAAACTGGGAGCTTTGTCCTGCCACAGCAGCAGCAATAACCTGGAATCCTGAAAAAGTAAGAAAATCAAGTTCAAGTCAAGTCACTTTTATTGTCATTTCGACGATAACTGCTGGTACAGTGCGTAGTAGAGATAAAATAACATCAAAGCATCTTTAAAAAGTTGTACTTACCCTTTCACCTGTAAACAGCCCGCAGAGCAAATCAAACATGGCTGATCAAGCTGTTGGGAAATCGGTTGAGCAACTCAATCTAGCGCTGAGTTGCTCCACCAGAGCTGTTGGAGATCTCGTGCTTTGGGACGGACCACCGGGGAAGACGGTCGGAGGAGCACATCCTGATCTCTTTGAGGAGCTGTCTGTGTCGGCCCACATGTCCAACATACATTTTGCAAGGTCAATGAGAGCGGCTGCTGTAAAGTACGAGGAGCTCACCAGCAGAATCCCAGAGCAACTTCCACCAAACAGACAGAGTCAGGTACCTCAGCCACCAATCGGAACTTCCTAGAGTGGTGGAAGTGGGGTAGTATTGGCGCAGCATGCGAGCCAAAATGCGGGGGTTGTCGCTGCGGAAACTGCCAGCCGGGCGGCAAAGGAATGACTCTTGCTGAAAAGAGGGAACTTGAAGTTGTAAGAAGAGGACTCACCTGTTTCACAGGTGACGGCCACAGCAGGGAACCAGATTGGCAAGCCAGATATCCTTGGTCAGGAGATCCAGCTTCCTTGCAAAACAATAAAAGAACAGTCGAGGCTACATTTCTCAGGACGGAAAAAACAACTAGCCAAAGAACCGGAGTGGAAAGCTGCCTACACTGCTCAAGTGCATGACATACATGGTCGATTGAAGGGCTGCAATGAAATTGTCAAAAGACACGGTCATCAACTGGAACGGGCCAGTCTGGTACGAGAGTCACCTTATTGCTCCGATTATGCACTCTGTCACGACACCAGTGAGACTCGTGTGGAACAGCAGCCAAAGGTTCAGAGGGTGAGCTTGAACGACCTGCTAATGAAAGGTCCAGATGTCTTCAACCAGATTCGATCTGTCCTACTCGGATTTAGGGGTGGAGTGTTTGCTGCTCTAGGTGACATCAGAAAGATGTACAATTTTGTTTGGTTGGAAGACCGAGAAGTGCTCCTGCATAGAATCCTCTGGCGAGACTCCGAGGACGTGGAGCTGGGGGAATATGCAATCACAAGAGTGAACATCGGAGATAAACCAGCAGGGTGCATTGCGCAGCTAGCAATGCGCGAAACTGCTAACCTCCCTCCTTTCAACCACCTCAAAGAGGAGAGGCAGGTGCTCCAAATGCGCGATGATGACAAGGCACTTGGCCTGGGCTACATAGTAGAAGAGGACAAGCCCCATGTCATGATTGCAATCAATTTTTCATTAAAAAAAATGAGACTTGGCCAATACCTTCTACAAGAGCAAATCAGAGAACAGATGCTAAACTCCCTGACACGGAGAGAACTGCTCAGCCAAGTATCAGGGCTGTAGGACCCAGTTGGCTTGGTAACTCCTGCTAAGCAGAAGGGAGCTATTCTGTTACGAAGGGCGTTCCAAGAAGCAAAGGGTGAAAGGCTTCCTGGCAAAGACGAATGGGATATAGCACTCTCAGATGGCCTCAGGGAGGATGCAATTTTGCTCTTCCAGGAGTACGTTCAACTTGGCTAGGTAAAGTTCAGCTGGGCACTGACTTCCCCAAGCTTCTCCGAGGATCACGTTCTCTGATGGAAGCGAGCGCCCCTATGGAGCAGTGATGTTCCTAAGATGGAACTCGCACCAGGGCTCAGTCGTCAGGCTGGTGGAATCCAAAGCCAAATGAACTGACTTGCATCAGAAAGGTGATGCTGTCAACGCAGTGATGTGTGGAGCAGTGCTTGCCTCACGCCTAAAACAGTACTTTGAGCTTCAAGGAAAAGAGCACTGCTGTCACTGCGTTTGGGATAGCACTAACATCGCCACAGGGTTCATCACGCACAGCACTTCTGCTCGAGGTTTAAGAAGAGCTTGTGAACCTTCGAGAGGGTTCGCCTGGTATGGAAACATAACGGTCGGAGGCCAGAACGCACCATTAGAGAAACGGAGACTGTGCAGGTCCGAATTCGTCGACAAAGTCCGAGAGGAAGCCAGTTTTTTCACCTAATGATGACATGACTAATTACTTATGCCTTATGGCTAATAACATGACTACTGACGAATGACTAATGAAACTAACGGAACTATCAAACAGCCGCACATGCGAAAAATAAAAGGAGAAAAAAAATGTAGTTTGGTCATTGAGTGGGATCCTGTTAAACAAAAATCCTTCGGGTGGACGCATTCAATCCCTTTCCAGTGGGGAAGCTGCAAATGTTCAAAGAAGAATCAGAACTCCGACTTGACAGCCACACAACGTTAGACTGGTCTTTATCTTGACACGAAAAGGCTCCACGTAGCGGCAAGCCCTCGACGTGGCCCAGGTACTACAGACAGCGGCTCTAGTCTCACTCCAGCGGGTTAACTTGACGGGGATTCTGACGAACACGGTCCAGCAAGGAATCACTGGACCCGAAAGCTATTTATGTTGCCATGCCGAAACGAGAATCAGGTGCCTCAATTAAGGTGCCCAAAGGAACAAGGGAAAAATGTCAAATCTTCGGTCTGAGCACGTCCCTTCTCAATCACCTGAGCATCTTCCCTCTCGCGTTGTCTACAAGCGTTCTCTATTTGTGAACTAACATTCCCTTCCTCAGTCTCTTTAGTTCGGTTGCCACACACACTACACAATAATTATCGTTTAATCTCTCCCCAGCAGTCCTAGTAAACCTCCCCGCCAGGATATTGGTCGCCCTTGGATTCAACTGCAACCCTTCCTTTTTGCACAGGTCACTCCTGCCACAAAAGAGGTCGCAATGATCTAGAAATCGGAGTCCATGTTCCCTGCTCACTGTCGCGTGGCAGCAGGCAATAATACCGAGATTACCACCATTGCAGTCCTGCTTCTGAACTTCCTTCTTAACTTCTAAATGTATATTCTGTTAGCTTATTGGTTTAATTTTAAATGGGGATATGACTAAGGTATTGGTTATATCTATTTATATCATTTTAACATTAATCTAACCTGTTACGTATTCAGGTAACAATAAATATAGATGAAATAGGCAAGGGTTTTTATAACAAATAACACGTTTATTAAACACTGAAAACAAACCCCCCTCAAAGGTAAACAAACTCAAACATGACCGGAACTCAGCTGCTGGGCAGCTGCTCAAACAGTTCTTAATAGCTTTGCAGTCCCAAACAGTCTTTAAAGCGGTATTGAAAAAAAAACAGTTCTTTAAAACGGTATGCCGAAAGTTCAAAAGCTCACAGTCCTTTTAAAAAGGGAGAGACTTTTTAAGGCGATTTAAATTCTCTTCCACGTCGATGTCCTTCGATTCCCCGGCGTCGAACTTTCCCACGAAGAATTTTATAAAATATAACGGCTTAAAGGTACTGACCTTTCTTCCCACACTATTCTCAATCCTTTCTGGTCAACCCAGGGATTAACAGCGAGAATAGTCAACGAAATCCTTCCGAATGAGGATCAAACAAGGTCGAACTTTTCCACCTTCGAAAATCGGTTCTCCTCGATTTTTACCTTCCAAACTTTTCTTCACTCTCCACCAGCAAAGAAACCGTTAGCAATGACCTTTTAAACTTTAGGCATTATATAGAACTTCATTTTTAACTAAACTGCGTCATCACATTAAATCACGCAGTGACATGAAGTCATCTTGGCAAATTCCGCCACGAACTGCCCCACCTGACAGGGTGGGTCTTCCTTTTATACCCTGTAGAAAAAACCTGTCACATGACCTCTACTGGCGGGAAAATGACATCACTCCACCATCACAAGACCATTACCTAATGTCCAGTATAACTTCAACCCCAGTCACGTGACAAGGGTACCAGAACTCAGTCGGTCAGGCGGCATCCAGGAAGACGGATAAGTTTTCGACTTTTTGCGTCGAGATCCCGCATGAAGGCTTCACCAGGACAGTTTGCAAAGATACTGCTTAATTTAACATCGTGACGCGACAAGTAATGACTCACCAGACACGTTCAGCGATGAATGCGTTCCTCGACGTGATATCTCTCGCTGACCTGCACAATTTCGCTCATAACACTGTATGAAGGAGTGGACTCTATACCTCGCAGGTATTTGTTAAATCCTAAATCCAGGATTTAGCGCAAGGGCATCAGCGCTGGACACCGGAGCGAAAATTCCCAAGTTCGAATCTAAGTCAGGCCGCCCCCGAGCACGATTTCCATTCGTACCGGGTTACGGGTTACTCGGCCTCGTAAAAAAAAGTGTCGAGTTAGGACCCGGTTATTCCGAAAGGACACCAGTTCTGACACCACGCGCCAAAAAAGAATGGCTGACTGTCTGGTGCGACACGCTGAAAAAAATGTTAAATACAAAAGTATTGTCATCTGTTCCTCCTTCTCTCCACATAAAATGATTTTCTTTTTCTACCTGTGTTACCTTCACAAATTAAGGGAAATATTAAGAGAAATTATCTCTTATCTATTAAGAGAAATTATCGTCTGTACGCGATCCAAATGGTTCTTTTCAGGTTGATGTTGCAAAATAATTAATAGGCCATGCAGTTTATTTCAGTAAAATAAACCAAATAATAATATCGTTTCACGCTTTTTTAAAAATGTGATTTAATTTTATAAAATATGGCTAACCTCCTGAGGTAACTCCATCCTGAATCTTTCAGATGAGTGACCTTGTTACCAGCCATTTGATCTTCCATCAACATTGAAACGCTCATGCATTCTCCCGATAGCCGAGAAAACACGGCCATATAAATGAAATCTGAGTTCTAAGAGGAGTCTGTCTTTCAATTTAACTGTTTCTTCTTTCAAAGATAGGTTTGTCCTCAAACCAACAGCTACGAGCAAAACTCCAGTACTTTGCCCTTTTCAGTGCGACCGGGTGTCCTATAATGTGTGTCCTATTGTAATAACCTTCCCGCTCAGTAGGTGCTTCCTCTTAACTCGATATCTATTTATTCATTGAATGTGCGGAACTTAATTTCCATTCGACCATAGTATGTAGGAGCAGAATTTGGCCATGCAGTCATATCTATTGACTGGGAACTATGATATTTTCGCTTAAATGTATCCCAGCCCTGTTGAGCCAAAAAGACAGTACACCAATAATAATTTAAACTTTAACTCCGTGTGGCGAATGAAAGATTTATCCCTCTGTTTTCAGCCCGCCGAGAAGCTGTAAACCCCCAAGCGCTTTATAAACATTGGGCTGGGTTACCAACAAACGACCGCTCGGCAGGGCAGACACGGTAAAGAAGGTCTACGCCATGTTTGCCATTATTAGTTATTAGACTAGTCCTGAAACGTTGACTGCTTATTCCCCTCCAATTGGTTCCTGACCTGCTGAATCTGTCCAGCATCTTTTGTGAGTTCCCCATGATTTACAGCATCGTTGATAATAAAATTACTTCGAACTTCGATCAGTATAATCTCTTTTTAAATTCAAAGTTTTTTTTTTCTCTGTCAAGGTACGTCACCATATATAAGCCTGAGACTGATCTTGTTACAAGCATTCGCAGTAAAAAAAAACATAAAATCATTGAGCAACTACATACAAACACTGGCAGAAAACCACTGGGGGAATAAATTAATAAGTTAACAAGCAAACAACAAATAAGCAAATAGTACTTGTCGGAACAATGAGTTCTGGAGTCCTGGAAAGTGACTCTATAGGATATGGAATCATTTCCGAGCTGTGATAGAGTGATTAGATCTACCCAACTTCAGGAATCTGATGTTTGAAGGGTTATAACTGTTCTTAAATCACCTCGAGGGTCATATAAGGCTCCTCTGCCCCCTTCCTTATGGCAATATTGAGAAGACGGCATTTCCTGGATCGTGCCGTTTGCCTTGTTTTTATATCTGACTAAAATGCTATAGTGAGTCCCGGAGCCTGGAAGTTATGCCGCAACTTTTCAACTCTGATGCTGCCAGATCTGGAGAACTGCTTAACTTTAGGTCGTTCCTATTACATCTAGAATATTGAGGCTTCATGGTGTGGCTGGGTAGAGTAGACGTTAAGCAGGATGGTACCTCATTACAGTAGATGTCAAGTAGTCTGTCCCCATTGTAAGGGAGTCAATAACAAAAGGATGCAGATTCATAATACAAGCACACTCTTTTGTAACAGATTTTTTTTCATAGATACAGAGAAGACATTGAAACCCTATAGTACAATACAGGCCCTTCTTCCTACAAAGATGTGGCGAACATGTTCCTACCTTTGAAATTCCTAGGCTTACCCATAGCCCTGTATTTTACTAAGCTCCAAATACCTATGCAAAAGTCTCTTAAAAGACCCTATCGTATACGTCTCCACCACCGTTGCCGACAGCCCATTCCATGCACTCATCACTCTCTGAGTAAAAACTTACCACCGACATCTCCTATGTACCTACTCCCCAGCACCTTAGACCTGTATACTCTTGTAGCAGCAACTTCAGCCCAGGGAAAAAGTCTCTGACTATCACACTGTCAATGCCTCCCATCATCTTATACAACTCCATCAGGTCACTTTTCATCCTCCGTCGTTCCAATTAGAAAAGGCTGAGTTCACTCAAACTATGCTCATAAGCCATGCTCCCAATCCAGGCAACGTCATTGTAAATCTCCTCTGCACCCTTTCTATGGCTTCCACATCCTTCCTGTAGTAGGGCAAAGAGAACTGAGCGCAATACTCCAATTGGGGTCTGATCAGGGTCCTATATAGCTGCAACATTACCTGTCGGCTCCCAAATTCAATTCCACAATTGATGAAGACCAATACACCATACGCCTTCTTAACCACAGAGTCAACCTGCGCAGCTGCTTTGAGCGTCCAATGGACTTGGACACCAAGCTTCTTCTGATCCTCCACACCATCAATACTATAGTTTGCCATCATACTTGTCCTACCAAATTGAACCACTTCACACTTATCTGGGTTACACTCCGCCTGCCACTTCTCAGCTCAGTCTTGCATCCTATCAATGTCCCGCTCTACACTTTGACAGCACCCCGCCCAATCCACAACACCTCCTATATTTGTGTCATCGGCAAAGTTACTAACCCATCCCTCTACTTCCTCATCCAGGACATTTATAGAAATCACGAAGAGTAAGGGTCCTCGAACAAATCCCTGAGTCACAACACTGGTCACCGCCCTCCATGCAGATTATGACCCGTCTACAACCACACAAGCCAGTTCTAGATCCACAAAGCAAAGTTCCCTTGGATCCCATGCCTCCTTTCTTTCTCAATAAGACATGCATGCGGTACCTCCTCAATTGCATTGCTGAAATCCATATACACTATATCTACTGCTCTTCCTGCAGTTCAGTACAGCATAGGCTGAGTGCCCTGCTGCTCCTCTATGTTTTATGTTTGATGATGCTTACTCTATGTAATGTATTCTGTACCATGTGTTATGTTTGTTATGATCTGCGTTGAGTCATCTATGAACTATGTTCTGTGTTATGTTCTTTGCTTTCTAACCTATCTTCCATATTTATAAATTTAAGGCCAGAAGTGGAAACATATATAATTAAATCCAAGATATAAAGTCATTGGGAATTAAGTTCCAAAGGGATTCCCCCGACAGCAATCAGAGCTGAGTGAGGGTGACAGGCTTTGCTGGGGTTATAGTACGTCTTTCTAAAGGCCCTTCAGAGAGTTAGCACAGGACTTTATTCCTCTCCGTAGTTACCGCTTGCTGGCTGAGTTCCTCTAACATTTCGTGTCTGTTACGCTCTACTTCTAACATCAGTACAAACTGTTCTGTTGAGCACAGGGTGATAGGTTGAATAGCCTCTGTTGACTTTGCAGTGATCTGTGATTTGAAGAGTTAGTTCTCTTCAAGCCAATTGTACAACATCCTGCAGCTGGTAATGGTGCTGGGATGGGTGCAGGGACTTTGTCTTTGCAAAAGTTGCCACCCCAGAGATAGGGTTCTCTGCAAGGGTTCTCACCCCTTGTCTCAATGTCTGAGGACATTTATAGCCCGCCCTCACAACTACACTCTACATCCCCCTTCCGCCAATTCTCATTCTGGGGTTATTGAGAGTGATGCTCTTTCTAAACTACGTTTAAACCTCAGTGGTTCAGAGAAATCGAGTTTTGCCGGTAGGGGAAGCACAACTGCATGCAGGCCCAACTTATCACTACCGAGACAGATTGTGGGGTGCTTTATGTGCTGAGTGGTTCAATTCATAAACAGTGAGAATTTTCGTTCCTTATCTAGGAGATAATATACTGGCTTCGGAGAGCGTTCAGAGGAGGTATGCAAGAATGAGCCTGGGAATAAAATGCTATACCCAGATGAGAAGGGTTTGATGGTTCTGGGCCTGTACTCTCGGATGTTTATACGAATGAGGGCGGATCACGCTGACACCTATCTAATATTGCAAGGGCTAGATCGAATTTTATCAGCATTGTACCCACATCAACTTACACCTGCGTGGGGGAGCGCATTAGTATGGGCCAAAGCAGTCCAGGACAACGAACCGCATATCTGCTCCTCTTACGTCAGTTTTATCGCGGAGATATGAAAAACCTTCGGTCACCTCCGTGGTAAAGACGACGCCGTGCGTTTACTCATCTTCCGCCAGGGCACTCGTAGTTTTGCTGAATATTCTGCGGAGTTCCGGATGTTAACGGCAGAATCGGGTTGGAACCGTGAGTCACTTCAGGGTTTTTTTTCTGAATGGACTCAGCAACCAGGTGAAGGACGAGTTGGCGGCAAGAGACAACACCAACAGCCTGAGTTAATTGATCTCCCCAGCCACCATGTTGGACAATAGCCTCCGAGAACGCCAAAGTGAGAGCACTGGTCGTCCACCACCTTTGGCCACTTCTCGGCGCTCTTCACCATCTCTCGCCAGAACAAGCCTCTCCGGGAAGTTGGACGGTAGACTCCTGGCCCGAGTCTAGCACTGCCCGAACCCCAGCTTCTCCTTCTCTCGGGAACCATCGGAAACAGGTACGATTCAATTTAATTTCATCTCCTCAACCCCCTATAGTTCTCGGCCATCCTTGGCTAAGCCGCCATAACCCCCACATCGACTGGCCCACCAGGAAGATAGTCATCTGGAGCTCGTTCTGTTATTACTCTTGCATGCAATGGGCTCTACCCCAGTGGAGTTCACTGCGACCTCTAACGCCTTTGAGACCTCTGACCTGTCCACGGTTCCGGTAGAATATCACGACCTTGCAGGGGTGTTTATAATGCAATGGAACATTTCTCTGCCTCCACATCACCCTTACGATTGCGGGATTGAAGTCCTCCCCGGAGCCTCTTTAACCACCAGTCGACTGTACAACCTGTCCCGCCCAGAAAGAGAAGCTCCAGAAAACTACGTAAATGACTGCCTTGCGGCTGGATTCATCTGACCGTCATCTTCCCCTGGAGGCGCTGGTTTCCTCTTTGTGGGGAAGAAATACGGCTTGCTACGCCCATACGTCGACTACTGTGGCCTGAACAGCATTGTCCTTATCATCTTGGCCATCGAACCCCTTCATGGAGACTTTGCATTCTCTAAATTGAATTTGCGGAACGCCTAACACCTGGACAGGATAAGCGAGTGATATGAATGGAAACAACCTTTAACAACCTCTTTATTCTTTGGAGCGTTAAAGGTTCAGGGGGGATAAATACATTTATCATGTATTTAAAATTATGAGGGGGATGGATAGGGTTGACGTGGATAAGATTTTTCATTGAGAGTAGGGAAGGTTGAAACAAGAGGACATGTGAGAGTTAGGGGGCAAAAGTTTAGGAGTAACACGAGGTGGAACTTCTTTACTCAGAGAGTGGTAGCTGTGTGGAACGAGTTTCCAGTAGAAGTGGTAGAGGCAGGTTCGATTTTGTCATTTAAAAAAAAAATGTATAGGTATATGGTCAGGAAAGGAATGGAGGGTTATGGGCTGTGTGCAGGTAGGTGGGACTAGGTGAGAGTAAGCGTTCGGCACGGACTAAAAGGGCCAAGATGACCTGATTCCGTGTTGCAATTGTTATATGGTTATATGGTTAAGCTCCTCGGTCATATTGAATACCTGGTGATGCCTTTCGGCCTTGCCAACGCTCCCGCGGTATCCCAGGCTCTGGTCAACGACATCCCCAGGGACTTCATTAACCTATTTGGTTTCGTTTATCTGGACAATAGTCTAATCTTCTGCCTTAACTTCCAGAAGCATACGCATCATGACTGCCAGGTTCTTAAGAGGCTTTTGGAGAACACGCTACTTGTTAAGGCCGAGAAGTGCGAATTCCATGCCTGTTCCGTTAGTTTCCTGGGGTACATCATTGATAGCGGGCAAGTGAGGCCGGATCTCGAAAAGATCCGGGCGGTAGCAGAGTGGCCCATACCCACGACGCTTAAACAACTCCGGCGATTTATGGGATCCGTCAATTTCTACCGTCGCTTCATTTGGGACTACAATTGAGTGGCAGTGCCCAATACCCAGTTCACCTCTCCTGCGACCCCTTTCTACTGGACCCTGAAGCGGACTCAGCCTTCTCAGAGCTGACGAGGCGTTTCACCTCCGCTTCCATTCTAGTCCAGACTGACCCATCTCAGTCCAGTGTGGTGTCCAGACTGAGACTGGGGTGGCGGCAGTGCTCTCTCAAGGTTCCGTCCCAGACAAGCAGCTCCATCCCTGAGCCTTCTTCTCAGCCGTCTATCCCCCGCTGAACGGAACTACGACGTTGGGAACTGGGAGTTGCTGGCCGTCAAACTCGCCTTGAAGGAGTGGAGGCACTGGCTGGAGGGAGCAGAACACCCATTCATCGTCTGGACAGACAATAGGACCTAGCACACACGCAGACAAATAAACGTCTTAACTCCGCTTGGGTACTGTGTTTTGGCCACTTCAATTTCACCCTCACCTACCGCCCTGGTTCCAAGAACGTTAAGCCAGATGCTCTCTCTCAGGTCAAGACAAGTCAAGTCACTTTTATTGTAATTTCGACCATAACTACTGGTGCATAGTAAGAGTGAGACAACTTTTTTTCAGGACCATGGTTTTGCATGACACAGTACAAAAACGAGACTGAACTACGTAAAGAAAAGCAGAAAAAAACTAATAAAAATATTCTTAACACTTTACTTGCTTATTATTATTGATATATTGCTTAGCTTTATTAGTCAGTTATTTGCTAATTTAAATCTTTATTGCACATAATGACATTTTGATTTAATGTATCTTTTTTGTCAATCTTTAATACAAATTAATAAAAAGATTTAAAAATGAAAATGGAAAAGAAAACTACACTAGAACATAGACCTACCCAGAACTGCATAAAGTGGACAAAACAGTGCAGGCATTACAATAAATAATAAACAAGACAATACGGCCGTAAGTTGTCAGTCCAGGCTCTTGGTATTGAGGAGGCTGAATGCTTTGGGGAGGAAACCGTTACATAGTCAAGCCGTGAGAACACGAATGCTTCGGTGCTTTTTCCCAGACGACAGGAGGGAGAAGAGTCTGTATGAGGGGTGTGTGGTGTCCTTCATAATGCTGTTTGCTTTGCGGATGCAGTGTATAGTGTAAATGTCCGTAATGGCGGGAAGAGAGACCCCGATGATCTTCTTAGCTAGCCTCATTATCCGCTGCAGGGTCTTGCGATACGACATTGTGTAAGTTCCGAACAAGGCAGTGATGCAGCTGCTCAGGATAATCTCAGTACAACCCCTGTAGATTGTGATGAGGATGGTGGGTGGGAGATGGACTTTCCTCAGCCTTCTCAGAAAGTAGAGATGCTGCTGGGCTTTCTTTTCTATGGAGCTGGTGTTGTGGGACCAGGTGAGATTCTCTGCCTTTCTGAGACACCGCTTCCGAAAGATGTAGGCTAGTACTCAAGATGGAGCTGACTGGATTTACAACCTTCTGCAGCTTATTTCGGTGCTGTGCAGTAGCCCATCCATAGCAGACTGTCATGCAGACTGTCAGAATGCTCTCCACGGTGCAACTATAGATGAATTTGGATGAAATCAGCAGGTCGGGCAGCATCCGTTGAAATGACCAGTCAAAGTTTCGACCCGGAACGTTGACTGGTCATTTCAACGGATCCCGCCCGACCTGCTGAGTTCGTTCAGCTTGTTTGTATGTTTTGATTCCATCCCAGCATCTGCAGTGTACTTTGTGTTTATAGAGGCATTTGACCGTACTTGTCAACATGCCAAATCACGACAAACCCGTAATAAAGTATAGCCGCTGTCCTGACTTTATGACTACATCAATATGCTGTGGCCAGTTTAGATACTCACAGATCTTGTCACCCAGAAAACTTGAAGCTACTCACTCTCTCTACCTCTGACCCATGTATGAGGATTGATATGTGTTCCTTCGTCTTACCCTTCCTGAAGTCCACAATCAGCTTCTCCGTCTTACTGACGTTGAGTGCCAGATTGTTGCTGCGGAACAATTCCAATACCTGGCATATCTCACTCCAGTACGCCCTCTCGTCACCACCTGAGATTCTACCCAGAATGGTTGTATGGTCACCAAATTTGTACTGCATTATTTCTGCACTATTTTCATCTATTCCATATTCATATATACTTACCGTCATTGATACACTTGTTTATTTTATTTTCCTTTCTATATTATCATGTTTTAAACTGAACTGCTGCTGTTAAGTTAACAAATGTCACAACACATGCCGGTGATAATAAGCCTGAATCTCATACAAGGGATTTTTGATCAGCTTGGTGAGTAGGCTGAGGAATGGTGAATGGTGTTCAGTCCAGATGAGTGAGTTGTAGCAACTTCTGAAGTAATATCAGAGGAAGACTTTGTGAACACAGCCCAGTCTGTCACAAATACGTGTCTTTCCTCCAGTGACTCCGTGCTGCCTCGGGAAATCCAAGACACCTCGCAATCCTGACATTCTTTCTTCTCACACCTTCCATTGGGCAGCAGACAGAAAGGAGTGAGAGCACACACCACCAGGATCAAATATAATTTCTCACCCACTGTTACAGTGCCTAAAAACGTATTCAACCGCTCTTGGGTTTTCATGTTTTATTGCTTTACAACATTGATTCACAGTGGATTTAAGCTGGCTCTTTTGACACTGGTCAACGGAAGAAGACTTCTGTTTCAAAGTGAAAACATATATCTACAAAGTAATAAAACACAAAATAATTGATTGCAAAAGTATTCACCCACTGTATTATGACACATTAAATCATCACTAAGGTAGCAAATTGTTTATAGAAGGAACATAATTATTTAAATGGAGATCACCGTGTGCAGTCACGATATTTCAAATGACTGTTGTTGTCCTGGTTCCGGCTGGCTTTTCACCTTTAAGGCTCCCTTCTCCCTGATCATGCCCTAATTTCAGCTGTTAGATTTCCAATTGTCGCTAGTTTACATAATTAGAGTACACCTGGTTTTCATCAGAAACTGTGAAATAAGTACGACGGCGTCACTATCACAGGTTCCCAGTGTGTTGGTCTATTCTCGTGTGATACCTCGTTCAGAGCAGGGGATTGTCTCTATTGCGGTCAGTCTGGCCATTTTCGCGCTACCTGCTTACACAGGACCAACACATATGAGTTAGAATAGCCACCTCTATGTTACATCTGTCACAAATAGGGCTTATATTAGGAAATATATGCACCATTTATCTTTGAACATATGGGCCCTATATATTATCTTAAACTGAATTAAGGAATGGCTTACACAGATAGATGAATTATTAACCAGATAATAAATTTTACTCCATTGATCATCAGAAAGTGAAAGTTGAATTTCTATTTCCCAAGTTTGTTGATCCTTATCATTAGGCGACATTCGAGTATTCCTTAACTGTTTATAAATGATAGCTATTAATCGATTATGAAATGGTTTAAGCTCAAAAAATTGCATAATCCAAATTTGCAGAATAGGCCAAGGGATAATTCGGTTAAAAATCACGTAAAAATTCCTAACCTGTAAGTATCTAAAAAAATGTGTGTTAGAGACATCATAATTATCCATAACCTGCGAAAAAGACATTAAACAATCCTGTAAGAAAAAATCTAAAAAAGCTTTAATTCCCGTAGTTTTACATATTAAAAAAGCCTTATCCAGAGTAGATGTTTTTTTAAAAAAATAGAATAAATATTGCTAGAGAGTAAAAGAAAATACTTAATTCAAAAATCTACGAAACTGAAACCAAATTTTTAAAGTATGTTTAACGATAGGATTGAGAGCTTGTCAACGAAAAAGGGAGCGGAGCTCCTAATAAAGAAAGCCCCGTTACCTAATTTTCTCCAAATGTAACCATGGAGGGTGATCCTGGTTATCTATATGGTAAATCCAAAAAGTAATATTACGGATATTAATTGCCCAGTTTGGTAGGACCAGTCCTACATCTTCTTTTGAGTTTTGCAATAAAATTTTATTCACTCTACAGCTTTTGTTATTCATAGAAAATCAGAGAATCAATTTTATCTAAAATATGTTTTTGGAACAAAGGAGGGAACTGCTTGAAATGTATTTAAAGAGTCGGTAAAATAACGATTTTTATACATTAATTCGACCTATCAGTGACATCGACATAGTCGACCATTTAGAAAGCGTTTTTTGAGTATATTCAGTTAGAGGGGAGAAAATATACTTATATAGGTGCTTCAAATTTTTAGTAATTTTGATACCGAGGTAAGTGAAATGTGTTTTTTTAGCAATATTAAAAGGTATTTGATCATAATAATCAGAATAATTATTAATAGGAAATAATTCACTTTTATGTAAGTTAAGTTTATATACGGAGAAAATATAAATTCCGTAAATATAGATAGCATAAAAGGCATAGATTTCCTAGGGTTTGAAATGTAAACTAATAAATCATCCGCATATAATGAAACCTTATGTATTGTATCCCCTCTCTTAATACCCTGCACAGAATTGGAATCCCTAAGAGCGATAGCAAGTGGTTCTAAAACCAAATTAAATAATAAAGGACTAAGAGGACATCCTTGACAGGTTCCTCCATATAATCTAAAATGAGACTTTTTGATATCAGTTATAACCGCAGCCAGTGGGGTATGGAAAATCAATTTAATACGGGAAATAAATCCAGGACCAAAATCAAACCTCTTCAAAAACTGAAATAAATCAGGTCACTCCACCCTATCAAAGGCATTCTCTGCATCCAGAGATACAATACATTCAGATTATTTTACTGAGGGAGAATAAATGATATTTGACAAACTTAGAATATTGAAATGTGAACACCTATTTTTAATAAATCCTCTTTGATAACATTAGGCAAAATATTCTCAAGTCCATTAGCTAAAATCTTGGAGAAAATTTTAAAATCTGCATTCAATAAACAGGTAGGTCTATAGGGCACACATTCCAGTGGGTCCTTTCCTTTTTTTTAAGAATCAATGAAATTAATGCCACATAAAAAGTTTTTGGGAGGTTCCCAAAGGATATAGAATCGGTAATTTTTTGTTGAAGATGTGATATAAGCATTTCATGAAAAGTCTTGTAAAATTCTACCGTATAACCATCAGGTCCCGGAGCTTTCCCTAATTGCATAGAGGATATAGCCTTGGCTATCTCCTCTTGTTTAATAAGTGCATCTACTATATCAACATCTTGAGTCGAAATTTGAGGAATATTTAACCTTTGCAAAAATCTATTCATAGTAATAGTATTATCAGAGAATTCGGATTTATTAAGATTAGAATAGAAGTCCATAAACATCTTATTAATTTCATAAGGATCTCAAGTTTCAATACTATCTGGTCTACGAATTTTTAAAATTTGTCTTCGGACCATCCTAACCTTTAAATAACCCGGCAAAAACTTAGCAATTTTTTCTCCATGTATATAAAATAAACTTTTGGATTTAAAAATTTGCCGTTCAATGGGAAAGGTCAGAAGCAAATCATACTGTGATTGAAGTTCGACACTTTCTTTATGTAGGTCCTCAATAGTTTTAACTGAATACGCTGTATCTATCTTTTTAATTTTGCCTTGTGCAGGAAGGCACAGAGTCGACTGTACTTCCTTAGAAGGTTGGCGTCATTCAATGTCTGTAGTGAGATGCTGAAGATGTTCTATAGGTCAGTTGTGGAGAGCGCCCTCTTCTTTGTGGTGGCGTGTTGGGGAGGAAGCATTAAGAAGAGGGACGCCTCACGTCTTAATAAGCTGGTAAGGAAGGCGGGCTCTGTCGTGGGCAAATTACTGGAGAGTTTAACATCGGTAGCTGAGCGAAGGGCGCTGAGTAGGCTACGGTCAATTATGGAAAACTCTGAACATCCTCTACATAGCACCATCCAGAGACAGAGAAGCAGTTTCAGCGACAGGTTACTATCGATGCAATGCTCCTCAGACAGGATGAAGAGGTCAATACTCCCCAATGCCATTAGGCTTTACAATTCAACCGCCAGGACTTAAGAACTTTTTTAAAAGCTATTATTAATGCTTTTTGAGATAGTGATTTAGATGCATATCATATTTTTTTTTCTTTACTGAGTTAAGTATTCTATGTAATTAGTTTTGCTACAACAAGTGTATGGGACATTGGAAAAAAAGTTGAATTTCCCCATGGGGATGAATAAAGTATCTATCTATCTATCTATCTATCTATCTATTAATAAGCACTGACAATTCTTCTTTAGTTTTCTTTATCAAAGCTGCTGAAGATGTGATGATCTGTCCCCGAAGAAAATATTTCAACGTGTTCCATATAAACAGTCTGACATTCCTTCAGTTGTATTAAAATCAAAAATACATATATATATATATATATATATATATAGGAATTTGCTTCTTAATGAAACTAACAAAAGCTGGATCGTGTAACAGTACGGGATTCAGTCTGCACTGTGACATTTTCAAAAAGCTTCTTGAAAGCTTCAGAGTTAATTTTAAAGGCGCATGATCTGAAAGTGCAATGATGTCATATGCAGACTGAACAGCGGAGCTTAACAGACGTGTATCTAAAAAAAAAAGTAATCAATTCGAGAATACTTATGATGGACGTGTGAGAAAAAAGAGAAGTCTTTATCACAGGGGTGTTTCCTGATATCGACCAGGCCATATTCTAATAAAAAAAATAATACAGGAAGCGACGGATTGCTTGATGACCTGTCAATCGCTGGACTTCTTCTTCCAACCTGAGTTTGGATTCATTTTGACAATAGAGGGGGCCATGGATAGACATAGCCGAGTGGGAATGGGATGTGGAATTAAAATGTGTGGCCATTAGGAGACCCTGCTTTTTCTGGCGGACTCCGGTTGGAGGAACAACACCTCATATACCGGCTGGGTAGCCTCCAACCTGATGGCATGAACATTAACATCTCTAACTTCCATTAATGCCCCTCCTCCCCTTCTTACCCCATCCCTGACATATTTAGTTGTTTGCCTGTTCTTCATCTCCCTCTGCTGCTCCCCCCACATCTCCTTTCCTTCTCCTGATGCCTCCCGTCCCAGGATACTTTCCCTTCTCCAGCTCTTTATCACTTTCGCCAATCACCTTTCCAGCTCTTAGCTTCATCCCACCCCCTCCGGTCTTCTCCTATCATTTCGCATTTCCCCCTCCCCCCACTACTTTCAAATCTCTTACTATCTTTCCTTTCAGTTAGTCCTGACGAAGGGTCTCGGCCCGAAACGTCGACAGCGCTTCTCCCTGTAGATGCTGCCTGGCCTGCTGTGTTCCACCAGCATTTTGTGTCTGTTGCTGTTTGAATTTCCAGCATCTGCAGATTTCCTTGTGTTTGCTCAAGCACTTTTTTTCTTCGTTTTAGATAGTTCCGAGGTAATTTCATAGATTTTCTTTTCAATCGAAGATATCTTCATTCCTTGACCTTTAATAGCTTGCTTGAATAAATCATGATCATTCTCAATTCATGTTGTAGTCTGTTGAAGTATTTGAAGCTGAGAGTCCAGAATTTCCAAAGAGTCTTGAACCGTAGAAATGACTTTTTCAAGTTTCCCGTTTGAACTTGTCAGCTTATCAATCTTGTTGTTAAGCGATCCGAATTCCGACTTCATGTCTTGGATTGAAGAAAATATTCCTGCTAATGTAACAGGTTCCTCCGTCTTCTTGGTTTGTTCCGTTTGCTCCGTTTCAGGAAAAGTCTTGCCACTTCTTCGTTCAATACCAGAACGACTTTTTTCGGCCATTGCAATTCAATTGTAAATCCTGCAGTAGAAGTAATAAATCATCAACGCTAAAAGGGATCTGTCAGTGGGATATAGAATATATTTAAAAAAAGGAACTGCGAAGAATGCGACTACTCCATGCGCTGCAAATAGCGCAAACGTCTCTGCATGTTCCATCTGCGCCCGTGGAAAATCCTCCCATCGGCCACCTGCGGGATTACTTCGTTCCCTACCTGTCCCTGGTGGTCCCTGGTCACACATCGCTACCGATCTACTCCCTTCATATGGAAACTCTGCCGTACTCACTGTGGTGAAACTTTTCTCGAAGTGGGTACATTTTGTAGCCCTCCCTAAACTACCTTCCGCGCAGGAGACCGCAGACCGTCTCGTCACCTACGTTTTCCAACTTCACGGAATCCCTTCGGCTATTGTCTCGGACGGGGGACCTCAATTCATTTCGGAAGTTTGGAGATCTTTTTTTTTGTCGAGCCGTTGTTGTCCCACTTAGCCCTTCGTCCAGGTTTCACCCACAGACAAACGGGCAATCTGACCGGGTCAACGAGGATTTGGAGGTGGCGTAACGTTGTATAACAGCCAACAATCCGTCTACCTGGAGTAAGCAGCTCGCATGGGTAGAATACGCCCGCAACTCTCTGGTCAGCACCGCTGCCGGGAAATCTCCTTCTGGATGCTCCTTTGGGTATCAACCCCCGCTGTTTTCCGCCCAGGAAGAGGAAATTGCGGTGCCGTCAGTCCAGGGCCATATACGCAGTTGCCGAAAAATCTGGGAAGACACATGCACGGCCCTGCTTCGCTCTGTCACCGTAACCAAAATATTGCCGACCGCCATCGTACCCCTCCTCCTGAGTATCGTCCTGGATAGATGATGTGGCTCTCGCCTAGAGACATTCCTCCCTAGAGCAAGCCCAAGAGCCTGGCCACCCGCTTCTTTGGACCGTTCGAGATTGAGAGCATTTGTCAATCCCACGGCAATCCGGCTCAAACTACCTACGTCTATGCAGATCCACCCTACATTTCAGGTCTTCCTGTTACACTGGTATTTGTCAGTTCCTTGTGCCCTCCGACCGAACCCCCACCACTCACCCCCCCCCCTCTGATCATCAACGACCATCCGGCGTACACCGTCCGGCGGTAATTGGATTCCCACCGTCGGGGCAGGTGTCTCCAGTAACTGGTCGACTGGGAAGGGTACCGTCCGGAAGAACGTTCCTGGATTCACCGCTCCTTCATCCTGGACCATTCTCTCATGCAGGTTTTCCACCGGGACCATCTAGACAAGGCGGGGGTGTGGTCGCCTGGAGGCTCCCATTGAGAGAGGGGTACTGTCATCGTTCCGGTTGGCTGTTCTCCTTTAACGCTCCTTTCACCCTGATTATGCCCTAATTTCAGTCTTTAGAGCTCCAATTGCTGCTAGTTTACTTACTTACAGTAACCTGGTTTTCATCACAGACTGAAATAAGTACAATGGTGTCAGTACCACAGGTTGCCAGTTTGTTTGACTATTCTCGAGTGATACTTCTTTCTCTTGTCCGATTGGAACCGTTAGTTCTAACTTCAGATCCAATTTCAAGGTAGTTTCTGTAAATCCCGTCTCCTTGTCAAGTTTCCTCCGAATTGCAGTTCTGCGTTCATGTCTACGCCTGCATCTCCAACTCAGTCGACGTGCTGATGTCCTGCACTTGGGTTCTCCTCAGTCACCCCGTGTAACAGCAGTAAACATACACCTGCATTTAGAAGGTCGAATTGCTGTTGAGTCAGTGTCCTGGCCAAAACTATATCATAGATATAAAATAACACTCCAAACAACTCCATTGAAAGGTTATTGAAAAACATGAAAATTAGTAAACCACCCGATCAAACAGTCGTTGTATGCGTAGACTCTCCCATCTCGGCCGTGTAGTCTGTAACTCTTCCTGGGTTGCCAATGGCCTCTTGGTGGCCTCCATCACCAGTCCACATGCACGATCTGTCGGTTTTTGAGGACAGCCTGATCTTGGCAGAATAACAGTTATGTTATATCCTTTCTGTTTTTTTGATTTTTGAATTAACTGGACTGCAAGGGATATTCAGTGATTTGGATATGTTATTCTATCTCTTGACCTGTGTTTTACAATAACCTTTTCCGGGAATTGAGAATTCTAGTAGTTTACTGTCGAGACATTAAGGCACACAGAGAGGATTCAAATAAAAATGGAAACGACGCATTTTGCTATGTTTTGGTGTAAATATGACAAATAATGATAATCTTTTAAAAAGGAGGAAAAGGCAGTAGACAGGAGTACAAAGTCCCAAAGTAAGTTTTATTATGAAGGTGCATATATGCGACCACATACAATCCTGAGAATATCTTTCTTGCCTACTCAGCAAATCTATAGAATAATAACTATAACAAAATCAATGAAGGACAATCCTACTAGAGCGTTCAACCAGAGTGCAGAAGACAATAAACTGTGCAAATTCAAGAAGAAAAAAAAAACAATAACAATCATTAAAGAAGCAATAAATATCGAGGTCATGAGGTGAAGTGTCCTTGAAAGTAAGTCCATTACTTGTTGGAACAGTTCAATGATGGGGCAAGTGAAGTTGAGAGAAGTTATCCCCTTTGGCTCAGGAGGAAACGCAAGGAGGTTTTTCCACTGAAGCTGGATAAGACGAGAACTGGGAGATAAGAGTAAAAGTTTAAATTCTTAAAGGGAACACAAGACAGAAATTCCTCACTCAGAGAGAGGTGAGATATTGAAACAAGTTGTCGGAAAACTGCTGAATGTGGTTAGGATTTCAACATTTAAGTGAATTTCGTAAAGCTTTATTGATGGGAAGTGTATGGAGGGCTATATAAATAAGTAGGCACGCATCCCACCAATCTGTCAGTCATCTATCCTGATATCACGTACAATATTTCACCATTTCCCCATGTAAAATGGAAGAGTGTTTTTCCTTTTTTTATATAATTAATAACTGTGTTCAACAGAAATTTAATCCTCTGGTTCAGAATGTTTCAGGTGACGAGCCGAAAATGCTCTGTCCAGGTTCCCATGGCACCATGATGTGTGTGCCGGTCATCGAGAATCAGACTTCTCCAATTCAGCACTTGATTTGTCGTCTTCACTGCATTGGTGATTCAAGTGCTCATCAAGATGATCCTTAAGTACTTGCTCGCACCATCCAAGGCACAATGTGCTAGATTGTAACTTGCAGACGATATTATTCCTCAGATCCCCACTAATCCTCAAACTCCTCTTTTTAGAACTCTCCCTTTTCTTATACAGACCTCTGTCTGGAGGCCCAGAGTTCTAAAGCACAGGAACGTGCCCCTCATTCCAGATGGCCCATGCTTGCCCGAGATAGTCCCATTTGCCAGCATTTGACTCTTATCCCTCTGTTTCAATCCGATCCATAGACATGTCTATATGTCTTTTAAACCCAGGAACTGAACCCACCCCAGCCATGTTCTCGGACAGCAACTTCTACACACCATCACTGTCTGTGTAGGGAATGTTGTCCATACGTCCCCTATCAAACTTTCTCCACTTACCTGAATTCAATGCCCTCTAATTTGACACAATTAAGGTTGCAAAAATCCTTACAAGGCCTCTGCTCAGTGCCGGGCTAATGTACGTCAATGCCCTCGTCTGGGAGCAATTCAGAATGTGCAGCATAGATACAACCCAATGAAGAAGAATTTAAAAGGAACTATCGGGCAAAGTGAAACAGAGAGCATATAATATGGCAGAAATTAATGTGAAGAGAGGCGATTGGGACGCTTAGAGAAACCAACAGAATCAAAGTTCAAAACTTCAAAGTGCATTTGTTATCAAAGTATATACAATCTTGATATGCGTCCACTTACAGGCAACCACAAAACAAAGAAACCCAATAGATCCCACAAAAGAAATAAAACCGTCAAACACTCAATATGCAGGAAAAAAAAACAGATAATGCAAACAATAAAATTAAGCAAATAACATATTGAATTAATGTTCTGGAAAGTGACACCACAACCAGAAAACCAGTCATCACTGCAGCCGATTGACGAGCCTGTTAATTACAGATCAGTGCAGAGACGGTTAAACCATGCAGAGCAGTGAACTGAACTTGCCCGTCCCTGTTTTCCAGCCTCAACAACATTGCCTTTTCTATCAGGCCCAGCACTTAAACTTTCCTAATTTCGGGTCGTTCTAAGCTTTTGCTCCTGGGCTCTGCCGCTTCGAAATTCTCTCAGCCATCTTAATCCGGAACGCAACTAAAACAAAGAAGTAAGGATAGAAAAGATGAAATATCTGGGTCAGCTGCCCAGTAACATAAAAGAGGAATCCAAACGTTTTCTTTTTCAGATGTACAGAATAAGAAGTATAGAAGGGCAAGAGTGGAGATCAGACTGTTGTAAAGTAACTGCAGAGAGAGTATGACAGCAGCATGACTTAAAGTCGGGAGTGTCAGAGAGTATGATTAACGAGAAGCTACTTGGAAAGCTGAAAGGTTTGCAGGTAGATAAGTCAACTGTTAGCGGAAGGGATTGTAGAGGCTTAGGTAATGGCCGTTCTAGAATCACCAAATTCCAGAATTGTTAAAGACGACTGGAAAATGACAAATACCCCTCCACTATTTAAGAAGGGAGGGAGGCAAAACAAAGGAATTAAGTGGAGAGAATGTTTCCTATAGTGAAGATTCTGGACCCAGATGGGACGTACTATGAATAGAAGAACGTTCCCTTTAGAACAGAGATAAGGGGGAATTTCTTCAGCAGGTTGGTTTTGAATGTCTAGAATTCATTGCCAAAGATGGCTGCAGGGGCCAGGTCACTGTGTATATTCAACGTGGAGGTTGATAGGTTCTTGATTTTTGAGAGTGTCAAAAGTTATGGGGACAAGGCTGGAGAATGTAGTTGAGTGGGACAATAAACAAGTCCTGATAAAATGGCGAAGTAGACACGATGTGCCAAATGGCCGAATTCTGCTTCAGTGTCATTATTTATGCATTTTTCCTCAGTACATTCTAGCCCCCCACAATCCATGGCGTGTCCTATATTTATTTAACTTTCTATGGCATATTGTCCCACCGTTATCAGCAATAAATTCCATGTGACCACGGACGATTTAAATATCTCAGGGCGTTTGCAAGACCCTTCATTGTCTCCGATAGCAGCCTGGGATACATTTCATTACGCCCTGCAATTAATCCACTTTTAACCCTGCTAAGACATTCAACATGTTGTTGTTAAATACTAATGTGCTGTGTAATTTCATTGCTCAAACTGCAAACTCCAATCACAATACCTTGCTACTCGATAAATACTGATGAGACCGTGTGCACCTTATCTGGCCCCATACACACATTGTCACTTAGGTAACTATTCATCCTCGGATCAGGCCCCACTCATTCCCTGGTTACCCAGTTGTTCATCATATATATAAATTGAATTGAATTGCCTTCATTACTTATACCCTTCTTATACTTGAAGAGTAAAAAAATCTTACACTACATTTCCATCTAAATGTACAAAGTGCAATCTGTAGTAATTTATAATGAAAGTATGTGAAACAGGACAGTGAGTATCACAAATAAATAATATTATCAGCATGAGTTAATCAATCTGATGGAAGAAGCTATCACGGAGCCTGTTCATACGGGCTATTATGCTACAGTACAGGTTCCCGGATATATTTGGGGTGACTTGTGACTGCAATGATCCTTCGAACCCCTTTGACTCAACGGTATTTGTAAGTGTCCTGAATAAAGGGAAGCTCACTTTTGCAGATCTGCTGGAAAGTCTGCACCAGTCGAGTCCTGCGATTAAGAGCCGTATAGTTCACAAACCAGGCAGTGATGCAGCCAGTAAGGAGGCTCTCAATTATAGACGATAGACAATAGACAATAGGTGCAGGAGTAGGATCTTCGGCCCTTCGAGCCATCACCGCCATTCAATGTGATCATGGCTGATCATCCGCAATCAGTACCCCGTTCCTGCCTTCACCCCATATCCCTTGACTCCGCTATCTTTAATAGCTCTATTTAACTCTTTCTGTGATAGCATCCAGAGAATTGGCCACCACTGCCTTCTGATGCAGAGTATTCCATAGATCCACAACTCGCTAGGTGAAAAAGTTTTTCCTAAACTCTGTTCTAAATGTTCTATTCTTAAACTGTGGTCTCTGGTTCTGGACTCCCCCAACATCGGGAACATTTTTCCTGCCTCTAGTGTGTCCAATTCCTTAATAATCTTAGATGTTTCAATCCCTAGCAGAAAGTTCTTAGGATTTAGGGGCCCATACTGAAATTCTTCAACCGTTTGAGGTGAAAGAGCTGTTGATCTGCCATTTTAACCACACTTCCCATATGTACACACCACGTGAGATCCTCGGTGATGTTTATATCAAGGACCTTAAAGCTGTCCACCATCTCAGCCCCAGATCTATCGATGTCAATGGGGGTTAGCCTGCTTCCATTCGTCTAATAGTCCAGAAATAGCACCTTTGTTTTTGCAATATTGAAGGAGAGCTTGTTTTCTTGGCGCCACTGTGTCAGTAATGATTTCCTCTTTGCTGACTGCCTTATTATTATTTGAGATAAGCCAATGGGTGTAGTGCCGTTAGAAAATTTAATTGGTAGATTGGAGCTGTGAGTGGCAAGACTGTCATAGGTACATAGAGAGAAAAGTAGGGGGCTTGGCACACAGTTCCGAGGGGCTCCTGTGTTGAAAGTTCGAGGGGCAGATGTAAGGAAGTCCACTCCTGCCATCTGCCGGAGATCATACGCTCGGCAGAGGATGGTACTCGGAGAAGCTGAGCCGCAGGGGATGGTCGGAGGCTCGGAGGTTCGACGGACTCGGAGTCCGCTGCTGTCAGGTCCCTTTCAGTGTGTGCTGTGCCTGCGAGGCTGGGTCCGACGGAGCTTTCCTTGTGTGCTCCGTCTGCGAGGCTGAGCCGGGCGGCGTCGTGGAAGTCCATAGCGGGGTATTTCCTTCTGCCGCCGGCGTTGGATGACGAGTCTATCGGGATCCTGAGGACTTGTTGAAACTGTGTGGTGGTTTCTTTCGAACTTATAGTCTTTTAACACCTTTGGACTATTTTTACCGTGCCCATGGTCTTTTTTTTTAAAATCAAATTCTGGTATTGTATTCACTGTTATAATTATATCTTGTAACTATGTGGTTTTGTGCAGGTCTTGTAGCTTTAGGTTTTGGTCTTGTTTTGTCTGGTGGGTTAGGAGCTCCTTTCCGGGAAACGCGCTAAGATGGTAGCGCGATATTAATACTCAGCATCCTCTCCGGACTCTGGATTGGGGATTGCCAATCGTTATGTGGATTATCTGGTGTAGTCTATTTTGTCATGTGCTTTGTTGATATCATTCTGGAGTAACGCTACCTCATTTTTTAACTGCATTGCATTTGTGGTTTTTAAATGACAATAAACTGAATCTGAATCTGAAAATGAATCTGAAGTCCAGGATCCATCTACACAAAGCTGGTGAATGAGGTGGTCTCTGAGCTTCTTGTCGAGCCTGGAGCGAATTATTGTGCTGAATGCTGAACTATATTCCAAAAATAGCATTCTCACTTAAACATGCTTCTTCTCCAGATTTATCAGATCTGTGTGTAGCCCGATGGCTTTCACGCCATCTGTTGATTGGTTGTGTGGGTAGACAATTATTAATATATTTATATTGTTATCATCATTGATCATGCCCGTAATGTATGTTTGCCTCTGTTAACTTGTGATTTATTGCCCTTCTGATTCCTTCTTTCAAAATCTTTGTACTCCCTGATGTCATTGATGCCTTTTGTCTTCAGTGCCCCAAACCTGCACAGGCTTCTTATTATTTCAGTCAATATCTCAACATCCTTTGACATCCAGATGACTCTGGACCTGCTGTCTTTGATCTTCCTTCTTCCAGGGATAGAAGCAGCCTCAACTCTCATTACATCAGTCTGAAATAACTCTCATTTCCCCAATGTAGTTGTAACTGCAGGCCCAGTGCGTTGAAAAAAGTATTCATACTGAACACCTACTGTCACATTTTACTGTTTGGTGTTCTCAATATCTTGAAGTAGGATTTTTGAGCTAATCTACAAAAAGTGTTCATCATGTGAAATCAAATAAAAATTCAAGACCTGTCAGCAATTCATGAAAATTTAAAACCAAAGTTTTTACGCTGTAGTAGTATCCATGTCCAATGTAATTACAAATCTAACGTTCCTTAGGTGTACTGTATCACCCTACCAACTCACCTAATTTGCTGATGCAGAAATTTGGAGTATCACCTGTTTTCAACGAATTCTAAAGAATCAATACGCTCTCTCTCTGTAATGTCCAAGAGTATGGCAGATTTTCAAAGAACCAAGCCAAAAGGAAGATGAAAAAAACATTCAAGACAAGTCCGTGAAATAATAACAGGGAAGCACAAATCAGAGGAAAGTTATAAGACAATCTCAAAGGATGTGAGCATTCCGCAGAGCTCAGAACAGTGCATTGCGAAAAAGTGGTAAAAATATGAAGCTACTGACACACTACCAAAGTCAGACCACAACTCTAAACTTAGTCACCCGGGAAGAATGAGGCCATTGTGACACCGCAGTCACTCTGACTAACGTGCAGATGACAACTGCTGCAACTACAAATGAATTTCCTGATTCACATTATCTATCCTTGCACAAAAACTTTTTGTATGGAAAAATGGCAAGACGGAATCTATATTTAAAAAATCATATTCTTCGTAAAGTGTCTCTTCGAATATACCGTAAAGATGTGGAATAAGTTATTCTGGTCGGATGATACTAAAGTAGAACTTCTTGATCTCAAAACTAAACGGTACTCGTGTTATAAATCTAATACTGCACATCAGCCATTGCTACCGTAAAGTATGGTGGAGGTAGCATCTTGCTATTAGATACCCTTCACCTGCAGGGAAAGCAAATATAGTCAAGATTGATGGGAAGATAAATGCTGTTAAATACAAAGCCAACCTGGATATAAAACTGCTAGAAAGCTTAAACTGGGGAGGAAGTTTGTCGTTCAGCAGCATAACAACCTAAAGCACGCAGCCAGAGCAAACATGGAGTGGCTACACATGAACAATGTAGATCTCCTTGAATGGCCCAGTTAATAACCTGACCTTAATCCGATCGAACATCTCTGGCAGGGCCTCAGGATTTCGGTCCACCGGCCCTCCCCAAACAACCTGACACAGCTTTGGAAATTTTACAAGGAGGAATGGGCAAGTCTTACTTTATCACATAGTGCAAAGGAAATTGAGAGTTATGCAAAATATTCGGTGGCTGTAATAGCTGCGAAAGATGATTCAACGAGGTACTGAACAAAGGGGTATAAATACTTTTAAACTGCTAACACTTTTTTTTATTTTTTAGTTTCACTTGCTTTACAGTTTTCCTTATGTTTGTGCTCTACTGTGGAAAGTAAGGGCGTAAGATTCACAAAAATAAAAGATTCACTGTTAAATTTGTTCAAAGTATCTCATTGTAATACTCAACAATGTGAACAAAGTGTTGCAGACTGAACACATTTCCAAGGCACTGTAACTTGTCAGATGCGGTCTATCATAATGGAATGAGCTTTGATTTCCAGACCACCCATCTCCCTGTTCCAGAACTGGTTTGAAACATCTGGCGTTCCGTTCTCATGAGTCCCAAATTCTCATCCATTGACACTTTGCCTACGTCCTTGACCAAGACCCAGTGGAACGATCCCTGTGCTTCCACAAAAAGCTCTCCAGGATGCATAATTTAAAAAAAAAATCCCTAATCCTTAGGCAACCTGATTAAATCTCTCAACTCTTGATACTTTAAAATCTCTCACATCTGTTGTTGAACTGACACCCCCCCTTTATATATCACCTCCTTCCTGAGGAAACAACTGTGGTTTTCACCTTATCCATGCCGTTCACGATCTGATATACCAGGATCAGAACACCCCTCAATCTTTTACATTCCAAGAAATACGTAAACCTCTTGTAATTCTGGCCCCCAAGTCAGGCAACATCCTGATAAATCTTTTCTGCTCTCTTTAACTTCATAATACCATCTTTCCCAGAACAGAATGGCCAAATCCATGCAGAATACTCCAAGAGCCGCCTCTCACACTTGTTATCTTCCTGAAACAAAACTTTATAATTCCTACTCATTGAGCCAAACACCTTCTTCACCAGCTAACAACCTGTGATGCTGCTTTGAGTGAACTGTACACTTATCCTCCAAGGCCTCTTTGATCCACAACCAGGCCTCCAGCCTTCACTGTATAAATCCTACACTGTATAAATTACTTAAAATGCAATTCTGCACAGTCATCCGGTTTGAAGTTAATTTGTAAAACCTCAACTAACGTTGGTATATGACCCCTTTAAACTATCTACAGCACCACATATTTTTGAATCATTTGCAAGCTTGGTGTGTGTTGGACATTCACATCAAATCGTTCATATAAATTTCAAACAACTAATGTTTCTGAACTGTCCCCTGTAACACGTCACTAACCACAACCCTCCAGTCTGAGAGAGAGAAAAAAAAACTTCAGGTATTATCCTCTGCTTCCTACTACTGTGAGAGTTATGAATCCAATCATCTCCCACCCTCCAGTGTAATCTATCCTGTTAGATTAATCTGCCGCGCGGGACTTCGCCAAAAGCATTGCTAAAATCCATTCAGAGAACATCCATTGTGATACCTTTACTCACAGTTCCAGTTACCTCCTTGAAATAATCTCATAAATTTACCAGACATGACTGGTTGTACATCTCTCCAAATGTTGGTGTATCCTGTCCCTTGGAAACTTCTCCAGCAATTTAACCTCCATGAAATATTATAAGACATGACTCATTGGCTGACAGTTCTCGGGCTTGTTTTTGTTTCCTATTTTAAACAGCGATAGCAAGTTAGTTACTCTAAATATCTGAAATCTGATTTGTGGATGAGTTTGAAGCAAAAACCTCTTCAGGGCCTCTGCAAGATATTCCCTAATTTCCTTCTGAGTCCCACTTGGTAAGGTCCTGGAGATTTTTCCATCTTAATGCACTGTAAGGCTCCATACTAATTCATCTGTTGTCAGAGACATAAATACTCATTTCCTGCATATTCTGCACATCCATCAGGTGGTACTGTCACGTACCCCGTGACCGTGTTACCGAACCAGCAGAAATGGAAAACACCTTGGAGTCTGGTATTACTGTAAACTAATAGTGTTTATTAGTAAACTAAGCAATACAGTACTATAACATGCAAATATATGAAACAGTTTAACAATGATATATGCGGAAGTGTGTGTAAATAGAACCAAAAACCAGGCTCATTTGAAGCTCGGGGTAAATGGATACAGTCTTACGATATGATGCATAGTTCAGTTCAGTTCGATGTAGTTGTTTGAGTAACGTTGGCGAGACAGAGAGGTGATGAGAGGTGATGAAGTTGTCGTCGATCTTCCCGCCGCCTTCCTGGTGTGGTCATCGACTATGACCATACGACGTACCACCGGTCATCAGTGGTAGAACTATCACCCAGGCAAGGGAGGACACACAAATATCATTCCATTTCTATCCTCACCAATATATGGCACGGGGAGTGATCTAGTGCATACTGCGTTTGAGTTGCACTTTTTAAAACCTCTCATAATATCTTCTACTCACTGTGTACAAGCCCAACCCTTTTTACCATGTTTTATGCACCCTAACCATAAGCACTTGAACATTTTCTTTAGCCACTCTGATACATTCCTGAGCTTGGCACTCAGCAGACAGCACACCATCTTGGTAACTCTTTTACAGCCTCTGAATCTTGAGTCTTCTCTCAACTACTGATCCACCTGATCTCTGCCTTCACTGCTGGGCATTAGAGACTCTGTCAGTGCCAGCAGGCTGGCTGCTGCTGTTGTGCCCTGATACGTCATTCCCCCATCAGTATTCGGAATGTGTACTTGTTCTGAGGGAAGCATTCACTGGGGCACCGTGCACTGTCTGACTCTCCCATTCTCTTTCCTGGTGGTCACCAAAATTAGCAGCATCCTGCAGCTAAGGTGTAACCATCTCCCTAACGATCTGCTCTCAACAAGACGATGCTTAGTCTGTCGATCTCTACCTCCATCCTCTTCACACAGGCAGTCAAGAGCGGCAGTTGCTGCATTTCTCTCATCTGAAGTTATCAGAGATACTGAACGACTCCTTGATCTCCCGTAATCTGAGGCACTACATTTCACTGTTGTAACTGACATACACCAATAGGGTGAGGTATTCTGAATAAAAACGTGCCTGAAATTTGAATATACTGTGTACCAACCTTCATCTGCTATTCCTCTGCCCACATTTCCAGCTCGTCTATGTTCTGCTGAATGTTTTGTCAACCTCCCTCACTATCCACATCTGCCCCAATTTTCTGTGTCAATGATGTATTTTCCAGATTTGTCTCTATAGCCCAGATAAATCAGGGGAACAATAATGGCTCATCTGCCATCCTCTCCAGTAACATGTGTAACTTTAAAAAAAAAGCTACAAAGATTTCTTTGAAGGCACCTGCAATCCGCAATCTTACTTTACTCAATTATCCAGAATGAATCATATCCAAATTAGTGTTCTTCGAGATTCCCAATGCTTCCACCAACTCGTTATCAACGTGTCGTGGAATATCAGCGTATCATTCCTGATCTTTCTTTCCTCCATGACTTCCTCATTGATGAATACTGACGTGAAATATTAATTCCGTGATTTTTCCACTTCCTCTGGCTCCAGGTAAATGTTCTCTCCTGTACCCCTGAGTTATACTACCTTCTCCCCGGGGCCCCTGTTATTTCGTTTGTATGTACAAAATGCCTTGCTATTCTCCCCAGTATTGCTCAGCAAACTCATCCCCACTCCCCCACCATCATTCAGCACTGAAGATTCTCTGTGTAATCTGCAAATTGGTGAATCTTTATCAAGGGCTTCATCTAATTTCTACTTCCCTAACTTTCCATACTTTTTTTTCTTTTTTACTGCATTTGCAAAATCTCTGATCATCCACTTGTTCTCATATCTTGCATCCATGTCTTTCCCCCTAACAGAAACAGTTTGAATTCTGAACCACCTGTCTTTAAATAACTCTCACAGGTGAGATTTGAGTTCACCCAATCACAGCTGCTCCCGATCTTTACTTTGCCCAGTTACTGCCTAACATAGTCCTCATTAGCTTGGAACACATACAAAATGCCGGATAAACTCATCAGGCCAGTCAGCATCTATGGCAATGTGGTCCAGGTTTCTTCAACCGCAGTGGAAAAAAAGTAGATGGGAAGTCAAAGTTATAACAAGGGGAAAGCAGAGGAAGAAGTACAACGTATTAGGTAATCATTAGATTGTACTCAGTTTAGCAAAATTCCCCAAGATTGTGTCCTTCTTTGATGATGACTGTGATCAAAATGTTCTTCCATTGAAAAAAGTCAATTGTCAGCTGCATTCCCCAATGCAAGCTCTCTGCAATATATCTAATGCAGCTGCCACAATCACCAGTCCGAGTAGAGAAATCTACACAAATTCAGTGTTAAAAAAAAAATAACTACAGACATCTCCCCGATACTTCCCCACAATCATCTTAAAATTATGCCCCTTGTTTTAGCTACACCCGCCTGGAAAAAAAAGTTATCTGGCTATCCCCACAATTTAGGCCTCCTATAATCTTGTATAAGTCTTTCTAGACACCTGTCATCCTGCTTCTCTCCAGAAATGAAAATACTATCTTACTCCACACTTCGTCACAAGACATGTTCTGTGAAATGCTGTGTTTAAAGTAAATTTCTTGTCAAAGTACATATGTGTCACGATATACTAACGTGGTATTCAGTTTATTAAGGGGAAACATAGTAAATACAAAGAAACATAATGGATCAATGAAAAACTGCTTACAACTAAGACAGGGAAAATGTCAATGTACAAATACATCAAATATTGTGTAAATTTATAAAAGAAAACAGAAGAAAATGGCAATAAACGTGAATTAAATACCCAGAAAATCATTTGCAGAGTCCCAGAATGTGAGTTAATTGTTCCGATAGGTGAAAGTATCTCCTCTGCTTCAAAAGCCTAATCATCGAGTGGTAATAGTTATATTGAACTTGGTGTTGTGAAACATGAGACTCCAGTAACTCCTTCTTGAAGTCAGCATCGAGAAGCGAGCATTACCTTTATGATGGGTCCTTGATAATTGATGCTGCTTTCCTGTGACAGAGCTCCTTGTAGATGTGCTCAGTAAAGGCGAGGACATTACCTGTGATGGACTGGCAGCATCCATTACTTTGCACTGGCTAATCCAACCAATACCACTAGCGTCTCCATTCCAGACTATGATACAATCAGTCAGGATGTTGTCCACTATACAAACAGAAGCTTGTCAAAGTTTTAGATGAAATATTAAATCTGCTACAAACCAATATAGTATAGTCTGTAAATGCTGATAAAGTTGTCATCGATCCAAAAAAAAAAAATCAGCTGCGCTCAAGAATCCCAGTAACTATTGGAGAACTTGCACTAACACACCACTCGGTTGTTTTTACAACTTTCCCTAACATGCCTACATTTATGTTCATCTTTCTCTTGCTGTCATTACAAAAATCTTTGGAAATTGAGAATAAGCTGATAAGGAAGGCGGGCTCTGTCGTGGGCAAAGTACTGGAGAGTTTAACATTGGTAGCTGAGCGAAGGGCGCTGAGTAGGCTACGGTCAATTATGGATAACTCTGAACATCCTCTACATAGCACCATCCAGAGACAGAGAAGCAGTTTCAGCGACAGGTTACTATCGATACAATGCTCCTCAGACAGGATGAAGAGGTCAATACTCCCCAATGCCATTAGGCTTTACAATTCTACCGCCAGGACTTAAGAACTTTTTAAAAGCTATTATTAATGCTTTTTGAAATAGTGATTTAGATGCATATCATATTTTTTACTGAGTTAAGTGTTGTATGTAATTAGTTTTGCTACAACAAGTGTATGGGACATTGGAAAAAAAAAGTTGAATTTCCCCATGGGGATGAATAAAGTATCTATCTATCTATCTATCTATCTATCTATCAATAGCTATTTTTTTTCCCTTTATCTACACTCCGCTGCATCCTGAAATATGCCCAGTGGGAGGGAGATGTTTGATAGTGTCCATGAATTAAGACCAGACGGAGTTTTGGTATCATTAGTGGGACATGATCATTGTGAGCTTGGATACACCATTCAAACCATCAAGTCTATCCCACCTTCTGGTACAACAAAATGACTGTCACGTTCCTCACTCTCTTCCCACAGCTCGACAGGTTATTTCCCATTAGGTACCTGTCAGATTACTCTTGGAACTCTCTGATTGCTTATTCCCATCACTCCAGATGAGAACCACAGTTAGAGTTGAAATTAAATTTTCATCCCATTTCTCTTTGATCCTTTGCCAACTGAGCCTGAAATCATTGACCAATAAACAGTGAACCATACAGCACAGGATCAGTCCCCTCAGTACACTGCATGTGTGTGTGTGTCCATGATGCCAGATTAAACTTCATGTTTACCTGCATATCGACTGCGTCCCTCAATGTACTAAATCCCCAAAGGATTTACCCATCTTAATACTCTTTGAGTGATCCAAAAACGCCTTCTGCTTAGTATCGAATCACCTGAGAATATTCCCATACCCCTTACTGATTTAGCTTTCCTTCATATCCTTCTCCTTTGTGAAGGCAAATGAATGCAAAGTTTTTATTTTATATCTCGCATATTAAATCTGGCTACAGCCATAATCTCCCCCTTTTGTCCTTGGGGATTCCTGTCCTCTCCCCAGTATGCTGTTTTTTTCAGTGTATACGTAAAATTACTTTGGATTCTCGTTGACCCTGCACATTGAAGTAACTTTTCACTGTCCTGTTCAGTGTGACCTGTTTCTTGCTTCCTATATGTTCCTTCAAGACCCTGTCCAATTTCAGCTTCCAAATCATTACATATACCTCCTCTTACTTTTATAACTTAATGCAATATCTCTTATCATCTGAAGTTCCTGAATGTCCCCGTCCTTCTCCACTTTCCTCATAGGGACAGGGAGGCCTGAATTCTGACTGACTGGCCTGTAAATGACTCTCATATTATATAACCATATAACAATCACAGCACGGAAAACAGGCCATTCCGGCCCTCCTAGTCCGTGCCGAACTCTTAATCTCACCTAGTCTCACCTACCCGCACTCAGCCCATAACCCTCCACTCCTTTCCTGTCCATATACCTATCCAATTTTACCTTAAATGACACAACTGAACTGGCCTCTACTACTTCTACAGGAAGCTAATTCCACACAGCTATCACTCTCTGAGTAAAGAAATACCCCCTCGTGTTTCCCTTAAACTTTTGCACCCTAACTCTCAAATCATGTCCTCTCGTTTGAATCTCCCCTACTCTCAATGGAAACAGCCTATTCATGTCAACTCTATCTATCCCTCTCAACATTTTAAATACCTCGATCAAATCCCCCCTCAACCTTCTACGCTCTAATGAATAGAGACCTAACTTGTTCAACCTTTCTCTGTAACTTAAGTGCTGAAAGCCAGGTAACATCCTAGTAAATCGTCTCTGCACTCTCTCTACTTTATTGATATCTTTCCTATAATTTGTTGACCAGAACTGTACACAATATTCCAAATTTGGCCTTACCAATGCCTTGTACAATTTTAACATTACATCCCAACTTCTGTACTCAATGCTCTGATTTATAAAGGCCAGCGTTCCAAAAGCCTTCTTCACCCCTATCTACATGAGACTCCACCTTCAGGGAACTATGCACTGTTATTCCTAGATCTCTCTGTTGCACTGCATTCCTCAATGCCCTACCATTTACCCTGTATGTTCTATTTGGATTATTCCTGCCAAAATGTAGAACCTCACACTTCTCAGCATTAAACTCCATCTGCCAACGTTCAGCCCATTCTTCTAACCGGCATAAATCTCCCTGCAAGCTTTGAAAACCCACCTCATTATCCACAACACCTCCTACCTTAGTATCATCAGCATACTTACTAATCCAATTTACCACACCATCATCCAGATCATTTATGTATATTACAAACAACATTGGGCCCAAAACAGATCCCTGAGGCACCCCGCTAGTCACCGGCCTCCATCCCGATAAACAATTATCCACCACTACTCTCTGGCATCTCCCATCTAGCCACTCTTGAATCCATTTTATTACTCCAGCATTAATACCTAACGACTGAACCTTCTTAACTAACCTTCCATGTGGAACTTTGTCAAAGGCCTTGCTGAAGTCCATATAGACTACATCCACTGCCTTACCCTCGTCAACATTCCTCGTAACTACTTCAAAAAATTCAATAAGCTTTGTCAAACATGACCTTCCACGCACAAATCCATGCTGGCTACTCCTAATCAGATCCTGTCTATCCAGATAATTATAAATACTATCTCTAATAATACTTTCCATTAATTTACCCACCACTGTTGTCAAACTGACAGGTCTATAATTGCCAGGCTTACTTCTAGAACCCTTTTTAAACAATGGAACCACATGAGCAATACGCCAATCCTCGGCACAATCCCCGTTTCTAATGACATCTGAAAGATCTCCATCAGGCTCCTGCTATCTCTACACAAACTTCCCTCAAGGTCCTGGGGAATATCCGGTCAGGACCCGGAGATTTATCCACTTTTAATTTCTTAAAAGCGCCAGTACTTCCACCTCTTTAATTGTCATAGGTTCCATAACTTCCTACTTGTTTCCCACACCTTACACCATTCAATATCCTTCTCCTTAGTGAATACCGAAGAGAAGAAATCGTTCAAAATCTCTCCCATCTCTCTCGGCTCCACACATAGCTGGACCACCTGATTCTCTAAGGGACCAATTTTATCCCTCACTATCCTCTTGCTTTTAATATAACTGTAGACGTTATATTTCCATATGCATTCTCAAGCAAAGGAGAATGCACACGTGTTTAAAAAAACACTTTATCGGAACTCGAATAATTTTAGTACAGCAAGCAAAACAAATATCTATGGAGTAGCAGTGCATTATTCAAAATAATACTTATCATCCACTAAACAAACCGACCTCAGTGTTGAAAACGACCACAGCTTCGACAATGTCACGCAGCCTGCTCTCTCTGTCTCTCTCTCACTCCTACACCTCCCGATGTCTCATTCGCTCTCTTTCCCTTGTGCTCACTCTGGCGTCATCGCCCTGGCGCCCTCTCTCTGATGCCCTCTCTTTCGCGCCCTCATTCCTTCGCGATCTCATTCATTCTCTCCTCTCGCGAGTCTCTTTTACATCCACCCTCGCTCGCGCCCACTCTCCCTTGCTGCCTCTTGCGTCATCTACATGGCGGCATCTCCCTCGTCTGCTCTCCCTCCCGCACTCTACATCAGGTACTCTCCCTCGCGCCCTTTCTCTCCATGTCTCACTCTCTCTGTCCTTAACCCCCTCTGGCTGTCTGTCTCCCTACGATCTGCACCTCTCTCTCTCTCTCTCTCTCTCTCTCTCTCTCTCTCTCTCTCTCTCTCCTCTCTCTCCTCCTCTCTCTCTCTTCTCCTCTCTCTCTCTCTCTCTCATCTCTCTCTCTCTCTCTCCTCTCTCTCTCTCTCCTCTCTCTCTCTCTCTCTCTCTTTCTTTATATATGTATATGTTTCTTCTCCCGGAGCGACAGCTGTATGAGATTGTACTTCCTCTTCAGCTGTGAATATTTAAATTCTGTTACAGTAAGATAGTTGATGGTAGCAGAGAGAAGGACAACGGAGAGGTAGAGAAAATGAGGAAAAAATGGTGAACGAAAGGACGGGTTATGACGGGAGAAGGAGCGGTTGATACAGAAGAATATATATTTCAAGATCAGGCAGTTTTGTCAGAACCGGAAAGCAGGGTTAACAGGTTCACTTCAAGCTTCAATTTAATAGGGCGTATTTTTTGGTGCAGAAGGGATTTCTCTGGGATGGTGAGGTCGGTGATGCCGTCGGGATCATAAGTAAGGAGCTGTTTTTGTAACTCTAGGCAACACACACAAAATGGAAAAGAGGTGAACAGTTTACAGGACGCCGAAGAAGGGTCCCAGACCAAAACCTCGACTGCTTACTATTTTCCATAGATGATGCCTGGCCTGCTGAGTTCATACAACATTTTGTGTGAGGAAAAGAGTAAAGAGCCTACGTCTCTGGCCGAGACTGTTCATTAAATCTGATTTTATATATGTCGTTTTTATTTCGAGCATCTGCAGATTTTCTCATGTTTGTTTTTAACTCTATTCACACATTGATTCTATTTAACCTCAAGTAGGGGCATGGAATAGGGAGCATGAAGGCAGCTAAATTGTATTACATTATAGCATTTATTTCAAACGTTCTACGAGTTTCAAAATCCGATTCAGTGGGTATTTCACCGCATTCTTCAGTTCCTCTCGGAATTTGTTTTGTGTCAGGGCGTAAATACACGTGTTGGTGCAGGAACTGAGATCTGCAGCATTAGCGATGCGTGTTGTGTAATGTAACGGGGATCAGTGACAGAATCAACAAAACCCATTGAAATCCGTCTATAGATAGAAAATATCACGAGTGTTCCCCACAACAAGACGAAACTACCGGTTATGCTGAAGAGCAAAACGATGGATTTGCGTCGGTTCTCCATCTCCCGGTCCTTGTCATTCTCTCCACTCTTTTGTCCCCGGAGCCCCCTGCGGGCTCGACTTGCCACTAGAATCCGCCTGACAATCAGAATATTGAACAGCAAAATCAATAAGAATGGGACACAAGGGGTTAAAATGCGATGAAATAACTCAAATGCTGCCCATGAGGGAGAGATTGTGAAGATCAATGCAGGAACACAATCCCAGGGAACACCATCAATTATTTCTCCATGTTCGTATACAAAGCCCCAGGGGACAGTCTCTAAACAAGCCAGCACACTCACTGTCCCGATAACCACAGCCGCTGTTCTCTCGGTGCAATATTTTGTTTTCAGCTTATCACAGCAAATAGCCACAAATCGATCGACGGTGAAAGCGACAGTCAGCCAGACTGAGGCCGAGGTGCTCGCAAAGACTAACCACATATCGAGTCTACACACATGAGTGATCCGCAAGAATGTTCGAGGTAAATAAATCGCAGCAGTCCACTTCAACAGCGGATTCGAGATAACGACCAGGAGATCGGCCGCTGCCATTCCCACCAGGTAGTACGTGACACCTTTGGAGAGACCGCATTTTCCCCGGGACAGGATCACAATCGCCGACAAATTTGCTGGAAGAGAGACGGGGAACAACAAGTTGAGAAAATACTGAGCAGAAGTCAATGCAGCAGTTTGAAGGGACCCTGTAATATTTCCACTTTATTGTTGCGTTTTGCGATTGGAGGATTAAAACAGGGTGTAGAGATGGCAGAGACAGAAAAAGAGTTTGCACAGTAAAATGAAGTCAATATGATCCCAATACGGATTTGTTACTGACCGGTACCGGTGAAGTTTAAAATATCAATAATAAGCTAAAACTGCGTAATTATCTCCTCAGAGTCAATACTGAATGGAACATATTATACCGGTGACACCCGCTTCTCGTCTGAATGAAATGAATAAATCCGGATTCTTTTGGCGAGATTCTTCCATTGGACAATTAGCAACCTCCATGGCGATCCGTGTCAACGACAGAACAGCTGAACGTCAGAACAAAAACGGGAAATGCTGGAAATGCTCATCCGGGCAACAGAGAAGATGTGAGAAAGCAATTGAAGTATCTCTACTCAGAACCGTTCACAGAGGGACCCCTGGCCCCTGTTAACTGGTTTCTCTTTCCATACAAGCTGCTTGGGGCTCAGTGTTTCCAGCATTCCCGAGTCTGTTTCTTTTTCCAGCATTTGTACCTCACTGACTTTACAACAGTACATTGACTGATTCCAACAGATACAGCGCAGTCTGACACAACCTCACAGACAGACATGACGCCTCCCACTGAATTATCCATCTATGGGAGGCGAGGTGAGTAATTCGACGTCCAGCAGCGAACTCGGTGCCGTCGTCAGATATCTGTAACTTTGTCAGATGTGGATAAAATAGAAAGCATTTCACAGTCTTGATATCTGAGAAGCATCACTTCGCTTGAGTTAATTGGCTCAGCAACGAGTTCATTGTTTTACCCTCAAGCTGTTATATTATGAATCACTCCACACTCATTTATTAAAAACCAAAACGTTTCGTTCCCATGGAATTCCTCACATTTTCTAAGGTGTTACTACCAGTCGATCGGTTGATTATTACAGCTCACAGACAATCTCTCACACACAAAGCAGACAATCAATTGGTATAATCTCCCGAACTGCATAAATAAATTATTTTAAAATTCAGTACAGTTGCTACAAGACCTAAAACTCAGAGATCCGAACATCCCAATATTGATAACAAACCTCTGGAAGAACCCTGCCCCGCCCGTTAAATTCTACAGATGTTGGCTGATTCACTGAATTCCCACAGTGTTTTTTGTAGACCCAGATCCCAGAATCCACAGTCCATCCCTGAATTACGAAACACTGCTTTGGAATATGGCAGCAGCCGGAACAATCACAACATTGGAACTGAACATCATGTGCCACCAGCGGCAGCGGATTACCGGGAATTCCAAAGGCTGAAATGAAAGGATAGTAAATTTCCCGTATCCGCGGGATGACTGGATACATTTCGTGAGAATCTGCAATTTCCGTTGCTCCTGAATTCACAGCTCCGGCAAAGTCTGAGCTGATGCCTCACAACAACCTTGATTTATACCGAGGATCAGTCTCCGGAGATATGTTTATACACCTCACTAACTTTCTTAGTTACAGTTGCTTGAACAAACACTTTAATTCAATACCATTTTCTCATTATAAATATTCGGGCGATTGGAGACAAATACGTGGATCAAAATTCTTTGGCATTACCTCAGCAGTGTCTCTGGTGAAAATAGGCCGGTAGATCTTTGTCACGAAGCAGCTAGACAAACAGATTTCTTTTTTTTTGTTTGTTAATTATTCATCACTGAACGGAGACCAGCGACACTGACCGATCTCTACCTCTGTCCCGGCAGTTTCCCATTTTGGACTGTCCTTCAGTCCTTCAGGTTCTTCCTGGTGATTCTCATACTCTCTCTCTCTCTCTCTCTCTCTCTCTCCTCTCTCTCTCCTCTCTCTCTCTCTCTCTCTCTCTCACACACACACACACACACTCACACACACACACACACACACACACACACACTCACACACACACACACACACACACACACACACACACACACACACACACACACACACACACACACACACACACACACACACACACACACACACACACATACAGAGATACCATACAGAGAACAAGGCCGAGATGGAAACGACTAGATGATTTTGTTGCTGATGTAGAAATGAGCATCCCGAATCAGTCAAAAGGACATTGGGAATAAATATTTCAATTTGCAGAGGAATGGACAGATGGGCAGAGCGGTTATGTAATAAAAACTGTACACGACATTGGGAGATTAATAGATGCAAAATAGCTGAAAGTGAACGAGAAAAGGACAAGCGTGAGATAAAACTTTAGATGAATGAATGAGAGAGAGAGGGAGGTACAGAGAGAGATACAGAGAGTAAGTGAGTAAGAGTGAGATAGAGACACATAGAGAGAGAGAGAGAGAGAGAGAGAGAGAGAGAGAGGAGAGAGAGAGAGAGAGAGAGAGAGAGAGAGAGAGAGAGAATTCAGAAAACTGTTTTCCTTTTCAAAGAGCTGCCTGAAAGTATCAAACGCCAAAACATGTTTAATTATTTGTTTACATATCTGGAAGCAAAATGTCTGCCGTGGACGAACTGTGTTGGTATCTGTACTGATGGTGCCTCATCAATGGTTGGCTTCAGTTTCTCTTGTAGAAAATAAATAATTAAATGCTAAAGGTGTAGATCACTGGGTTTTCTTCAAAAAGAATTTCTGATGTCAGAAACGTTTGGAGATGAAATCAAAAAAGCTCTGAATGATGTTACGAAAACGGTGAACTTTATTACATAAAGACAAGCTCGATCGAGAATGTTTAGAGAATCGTAACAAAACCTGGACAAACAACATGCAACCGTACTGTGAGTTGTACATATAACTATTTTGAGCAGGGGTTCCATGAAACCAGAACATCCTTTCAAGGGATCCTCCTGAGCGAAAAGTTTCAAAAGGGTACCCTCAGACCAAAAGGCAAAGAAGAAAAAAAATGAAGCTATTTGGATCATTAAGTCTGCTTGCCTTTCCATAACGAATGATTCACTATCCTTCTGAACCCTTCCTTCTCCCTGTAACGGTTAATGTCTTCACTAATCGGGAACCTATCAACTTTCGATTTGATGCTGGCAGGTGAACCTGGGATCTGACGGAATCGGGCGCATTCAGGCAATCACCGGGTCCATTGCCGCGGTCGGGGTTGTCCCGTTGGACTCAATCTCCCAAGGGAGGGTGGCTACCACGGAGGATGGTGGGAGAATAGTCTCTGGGCTGGAAGTGTCCTCCTTGGAGTTGTATTGCCGGGAGAGCGCGTCCAGCTTCCCATTCTTGGACCCTGGACTTTATGTGAGGGAAAATTTGAACCTTCTAAAAAATAATGCCAAACAGACCTTACGGGAGTTCAAAAATTCGGCGGTCTGAATATAACCCAGGTTATTATGATCAGTCCACACAGTAAAGAGGTGTTCCATTCTTCCAATGCTAGTATAACCGCCAGTAGTTCCGGATTGCCCACGTCGGAATTCCGCTCGGCGGGGGACAGTCGGCGAGAAAAGGAGGCACAGGGGTGAAGATTTCCGTCTGAACTTCATCGTTGGGACAGAACTGCTCCTATTCCGGAGTCAGAGGCGCCCTCCTCAACAATGAATTGGCGGGAAAGGTCCGGATGGGAGCGGTTGCGAACTGCCTTTTCAGGCCTAGGTCATTCTTCCACTGCACGGATCTTCTCGGAATCTGTTCTCCGCTGTCCGCTCTCAATGATATAACCCAGGAAGCTGACCGAAGGAACGTGGAAATCGCATTTTTACTCCTTCACAAATAACTGGCTTTCCCACCGTCTCTGGAGGACTAGACGGACGTGTGAATGTGTTCCTGGGGGCTGCTAGAAAATATCAAGATATCATCGAGATAAAGGAATACGAAGCGATTAATAAAGTTTGCTTGATTAAGCAAAACGGCGGGAGCATTGGTGAGGCCAAATGGCATGGCCAATTATTCGAAGTGGCCCAGAGGTGTATTAAAGGCCGCCATCCCTCATCCTGACTAGATGGTATGCGTTACGAAGGTCAAACTTCGAGAAGATGCTGGCTCCATGCAGTGGTTCAAAAGCCGAACTAATGACGGTTAATGGAGACTTAATCTTAACTGTTATACTCTTTAGACCTCGGTAATCAATACAAGGATGGAGCGACCCATCCTTCTTTTCTACAAAGAAGAAACCGGCACCTATCGGGGAGCAGGAGGTCTAATAATGCCCGCCGCGAGGGAGTCGTTGACGCATTTTTCCATGGCCTGTCTCTCCGGGGCGGATAGGTTATAAAGACGACTGGTGAGTAGTGAGGCCCCAGGGAGAAGGTCGATGGCACAATCAAATGGGCGGTGCATAGGCAGGGAAAGAGTCCTTTGTTTACTGAGTACCTGTCCCAGGTCATGGTACTCGGTGGGGAAGCGGGACAAATCGAGGGGTTCCACAGCAGGCGGGTCGTGGTAGTCCCCTTGGGAGATGGGGACGACTGCAGACAGTTGGCGTGGTAAAACAGGCTCCAGCTGGTTAAATTTGCGGTAGAGAAGTCGAAGTCGGGATTGTGGTGGTTCAGCCATAGGTATCCTAGAACTACAGGGGCTTGTACCGAATGGCTGAGATTGAACCGTACCTCCTCACGATGGTTTCTGGAGAGAAACAAGGTGAGGGGCGGCGTACAGTGGATCACCCGAGCCAGCAGTTTTCCGTCCAGTGCTCGGGCTTCCAGAAGGGTATTGAGCTGCTCACGAGGTATTCCGGCCTTGGAGGCTATGTCTTTGTCCAGCAGATTGCACTCGGCACCGGAATCCACCAAGGCGGAGAGGGACAGGGACTGTTGTTAATAATTCACGGTAGCCGGGATCTGCATCCGGGTTTGGGGAACAGAAGGGAGAGTCGTCTGATACACCAGAATGGCAGGAGTGGGAGTTCTGCGAGGAACAGAGAGGAGAGAGTGGTTAGTGCTGGTAGAAGATGGTAAGGTGGGACGTGGGCTAAACAGAGGAGCGAGGCGAATGGTCTTTTCTTTCAGACGCTCTCGAAGCCGATTATCTAGCTTGGTAGCAAGAGAGATGAGACAATCCAGGCAGTCCGTTTCGTATCCAACTGCCAGTTCATCTTTTATATTCTCTGAGAGGCCCTGTCAGAACACCTCCCGTAGAGCTTCGTCATTCCACCCTGTGTCAGCCGCTGATGTTCGAAACTCGATGGAGTATTTCACTACGCTCTGAAAACCCTGACAAAGCGTCAGCGAGCGCCTTGCGGCACCCTTACCGCGAATGGGCTGCTCGATGACACTTCTCGTTTCAGAGAGGAAGGAGGGAAAGTAGGTGCAAATCTGTGGTCGGTTATCCGATTTCGCGGTGGCCAATGCCAAGGCATCCCCGCGTAACAGCCCCATGATGTACACAATTTTTGATCTAGCCGAGGTGTGCGTACGTGGCTGCAGCTCAAAGACCAGGGAGCTTGGCAATAAGAACGCCCGGCACCTCCCTAGGTCCCCATCGTAGGCTTCACGCATGGCTCTCCAGGGGATGTTGTTGCAATCCCAGGGGCGTAGCCGTCCCTGGCTGTGCGGTTTGGGTCGCCGGGGTTCTTGGAGGGGACAGAGTAAGGGAAGTGGATACCCGGTCCACTTGTTCACTGGCCTTCCTCACATTCCTGGAGAGGGTACAAAGTTTTTCCGTGACCTCCCTGAGCAGCTGGTCATGGGCGCCCAGTAGGTAGCACTGGCTGGCGAGGGACTGTTGCACGGGGTCCATGTCCGCTGGGTTCATTCTGAGCCTGTTCGTTCTGTCGCAAGGACGTAGCTGGGGGCGAACACAGCCCTAAATAACAATGAAAAGAGGTTACTCATACAAGAGTTGACCAACGAACTGGCAGTTCCTGGTTGTGAATCCAGGGTTTTTATCCTGCTGTTCCGAATGGAAAGCAGGTATGTGTAATTTGCTGAACTGCGAAAGGGCAGGGGGGTTCGGGCACAATTCATGAGGCAATGGGGAATTGCCAGACGGGACCATAAAATTGACGGCCCAAAGTTAGACATTAATTCATTGCTATAGATTTTTCTATTTCTCCAACACAGTTAAGACTCAAGACCTGCAATTTCAAGGCCATCTGCTTACATAGCAGTAGCACGGACTGGCAGATCACAGTTTGTGCGCCTTTTCAGTTGTGAGGAAGATATGGCTATCAGCTGCTCTGGGGGCTCCACAGGGTAGTGTGCTTGCCGTTTTACCCTGTATACCTGGGAACTTAGATAAAACACTGAGTCAGGTCATCTGCAGAAATTATGTGATGACTCAGCATTAGTTGTGTGCATTAAGGGAGGAAGGAGGATGAATAAAGGTCCTACAGGAAGACTTGGTCAAATTGTGCATTATAAATATTCTGCAGCTTCACATCAGTAAGGCAAAGGAGATGGTGATGACATTCAATGTAGACTAAGACAGCACTGCACCTGTTATTATTGATGTTGAGACGTAGGATGTGTTGTGGACCTACAAGTACCTGGTGGTGCACCAGGATGAAGAATTGAGCAGAGCACCAACAGAAAGGCTGTGTACAAAAAGGGCCAGACTCTCCTCACAGTGGGAAACTTTGTCCCA